>NC_134702.1:187696490-187808990 GCF_043290135.1 Rhipicephalus microplus
TTTGCATCAAAGTAATCTGAAGTCTACAGCTGTACAGCGCGGAGTCCTCCCGATGGCCATTCGGTCTGGCGTCGACGAGGTTCTGTTTGGCGTTGCATATCTCAGTTGCCAGGCTCTAGGATGGTTGTTGCCAGACTGCCGCCAGATTTGGCGTATAAATTTGCCCCTGTAGTTGTGACTTCCCCGTGAGGGCTTTATGTCGTCCGTGCTGCATGTCACCTGCCGCTCATTTCGCGAGTGCGTGTGTGATGAACTTATTCGCGTGTGCGACGTTTGCCGTTTTAATTAACGAAATGAACCGCGTGTTGCAGAATTCGGGGTGCGTTCTCTTGCTGTGTGCGCAGCTGTGCGAATGAGAGATCGTGTCTCAGTATGTCCGTAGCGGTGCGTACCTAGTCGAATGCGCACAACGAGGCTCCTTCGGGAGAAACTGAATAGAGTCGCAGCAGGCGGTGGGCTTCCCTGTTCTGATCGTGTTCGACGATCATATCTCAGAAGTAGGCTCTCGGCACAGCTGATCGTGCCGCGTCGACCTCGCGCGACGACAGGGACGCTACGCTTCCCCTAGCTGTCTCAGAACAAGACATATCGTTCGGACTCTGTTCAGTTTCCCCAGAAAACGTGTCGTTGTGCACAGTCGACTGGGTATGCACAGCTACGGAGATATTCCGTGCTTCAGCGACGCGGCTCACAAATTCACTTCCTCGCATTCATACGCGTCGTCCTTAATACTGAGACACGATCTCTTAATTGCACAGCTGCACACTGGCATCATGTGTGCCGATATCTAGATGTTGAAAGCCCACACTTAAGCATTTAACCTTGGAGGCTTTGTATATGCCAGAATTTTGGCTCTTTCATTACGCAAATCAGAAAACCTCGCCAGTGCAATCCGTAGAGCGCCTTTTTGGTGTTTTAGACAAATGTGCTGACTAGTGAGCTGTACTGTACGACTTTACGCACGGAAACACACGACTCGCCAGTGATACGAGACCTCGCTCTGGTCCCTTGCCTAGGTGATCTGAAGGTCGCGGCGCGGAATCCGTAGCGGTAGCGTTTTTGATGGAGGCAATTATGTTTGAGACTCGTGTGCTGAGATTCAGGTGCCCAGTAAAGAACCCCAGGTGGTCGAAATTAGTGCAGCCCTCCACTACGGCGTGCCTACTAATATGATCTGGTTTTGGGATTTTGAACTCTGACAAATATTATTACTCTTCGGCCGAAACGCAAGAGAAAGCGGGCTATCGTGGCGCAATGGAGTAAAATGTAAGTCAAGCCGCTAATTGAACGAACTAATGCAGCGTGAATGACGACCACAAGAATGTAAGTTAACTTGAAATAGTGCAAGCGAACCCTAATGTAAACAAAATGCTTTTTTTTATTTTTCACGTGACCTCAAACTCGCTGTAAGAGACGTAGTCAGTTCAGTGTCATTTGAAGTTGATCGCTTTACCATTGACGTCATATGTGACATTTACCTTGGGTTACGGGACCCCAAGTTGTCGATGTGCAAATAGACTCTCTTGTATTGCTGCTGGGCACAGAAGTGGTTTCAAGCCCTTGAAAACCACCGTTCTTCACTGGAAATGTTTTCGGGACTGGGCTACCATCGGAGTTTATCGCAAATTTAGTGCGGAGTGACCCATCATGTCATCCCAAGATCGGGCGACAGGGGGCAGCACCTTCACCGTTTTAGTGTGAGAGTTAGTACACAGATTAAGTCTATGAGTGTAGATAGGCGGCCAAAAACGTCGTACAAATGTATCCACCGGTGATTTCTTGTGAGCAGTGCGAGCCGATTGTCTGTGAATGAAATGCATTGACTGCAGCCTACTCGTAATATGTATGTTGTCATTACCGAATAGACGCGCGAAGCTCACCGAACGTTACTATTACTTGTGAGGGAACACGCGCAATTTTCCAGTGAACAGGATGTTTGCGCTTGGCGGCTGTCTCCACTTAAGCACTATGTCACATTTCTTGTATTCAATGCGGTGCATTTCTTAGTCGCAGGATGTAGTGCGTCGGCGGCAATGTCCACACCACACTGCGCATGCTCGCGTATCGTGCCTAGGGTGTCTACCAATTTGGAAAGCTTGGGAAACCTGGAAAAGTCAGGGAATAGGAACCCTTCTGGAAAAGTTAGGGAATTTCTGAAAAACCTGGCCAGGTTTTTCAGGCCTGGAAACTGATGGCAGTCTGGGCAACCATCACAAGAATAAGCATTAATATTGATCAAAGCTTAAAAAAGTCGCTCTTTTGGCTGACTGCAGTGAAGAGCTCAAATAGGCGTGAAAAGAAAAGGCTGTAAATAACTATTGCTTCTTAGTGCAAAGGCGAAAGAATACATCAATCTAAAGAGTACAGTGCAGTGACATTTCGGCACCTGATGCGGGAGCTTTGTTCACAATAAGAGCCATGAAAGAGAAAGTGTATTTAAAGGGATACTGACGAGCCCAATGATTTTTACCTATTAATAAAGTACAATCCAGAAAACACCACTCTTAGCACAACTCTTAGTTTGGTATGTGAGAAAGCACGCCAAAAAATGCGGGTGGAGATGCCACCTTCAGATTTCCACACCAAACGCTGTGATGTCATAAACTTTGAAGGCATGTACTGAGTCCTATGTAGCTTCTAATTGGTAAAGATGGAGTTCATTGTCATCTGTAGGTGCCATAGATTTGGCATGCGAAGTTTCAGAACATTTTCTCGAGCCAATGCCATAAAAATACAAACAGCTCATTTTTAAGATTCTGACCACGCGCAAAGATTTCAGCACGAAATTTCAGAATGAAACTTGAACCTTCATTTTCCCCTTATGATAGTGCAACATAAGGCAAAGTTCTCAGAGGGCAGTTCGCCAATCTAAACCAAGTCATTGTTTCTCCTTAGTATCCCTTTAAGTGCGTGACATAAGCACCGAGAGTGCATTGTCAGAAGCGTCTCACCACTCCTTTTCAGCGTGTGCAGTTCTCTGTATGCAGAGATTCCACGCGCAGGCATAATGCTTGCTTTTTTTTTAGCCAGAAAACGTGCGTTTGACCATTCAATTTGATGGCCCGTGGATTCCTAGTGTCAGCGAGGGCATTCAAAACCATGTGTCATTTCGTGACATCATGTTCGTGCTGTTTAACTTTTTTTTTTAGATCACTGGTTTTGACCGTTGTACTGGTTGTCACAATTGTGGCAGCCTATGACGTAAACAAGACTGGGAAAATATCCGCTCTGCAACTTATACTTCACGTTGACTACAGCATTCTTATATAGCTTCCATATTAGTACATGAACTATTTATTTTCATGTATGTTACTTCTACGTATGACACAGCATATCCGACTTTCAACTACAACATTATTTTTTAGGTAAATTTGTGCCTATTTGTGTTGGCCACGATTTCAGCTTGGTTTGAAGTCCTTCTAGTTAGATGTTAGATTAGAACTGCCATCAGCAGAGGCTTGCCAGGCTATGTGGTGTCTTTTATTGTTAGTATAATTATTGGGGATGCAATGCAATACCCACTTATTGCAGGTAGCTTGTGTTTAAAGGGTAGCATTGGGTAAGTACAGCTAAATTTCTCATGTTAGTGTCTTGAGATTGTGTTCTTAAATGTGTGATTGTTTTTTAGCGACACGTTCATGGAACAGTACGTAAACAAAGGTAACGTGCTGGCATCTGTCATTTATCCAACGGAATAGAGGAAGCTGCTGCAACCTGACAAATTCCTTCTTACATGAAATATTTTTCAAATGCCAGCTCTTTAAAGGTTACCCTCAGTTTTAATTGCTGGCGTCTGAGGACTTTCATTGTGTTCCAAAAATCACTGCCCAGAAAAATAAAACCCCAACATGCATGTGCTCGTGAAAAAAAAAAGAAAGAAATAAAATGGGGCAGTATGACTCCATTCATGTGACATTGTTGTTCGTCATTGTCAAGGCAATGTGTACAAGATACGCGAGTAGTAGCTATTCTTTTTTGCTGAAGAGTATATGTTAAAGGTGTGCAAATTAGGCGGGGACACAAATCAATAGTGAATACAGCAGTTGAGGTCAATTCAATCTAATTCATATTGGTATCTCAGGCTGCCTGGGCTGTAGCCATTATAGTGAACTAGAATATGCCCCACTGGCGGAACCGGCAGTGCTTCTTTGTCCTGTTTTTACACGGATGCCGTAAGGTGGTGCCACTTCTACGTTTTCTAGCAGCTTTGGCTGCGTTGTTTGACCAGCGCGGGCTCCTTTAAACTTTTATCCTGCAGTTTATTTTATCTTATGAGCTTGCTTGGTGGTTCTTCTGGATATCAAATAGCCAACTTGCTCACTGCCTGGTTCAGAGGCTTTATTTGGGTCAAATGCGCTAATTCTGAGGCGCTCAGAATACTGAGGGCCTTAGGTAAATAGGTTTACTTATTCTAAATGAGCGTTTGATTTTTTTTCCCCTCGAGGGTTTGTTTCCAGTGTACCGAGTTTTCCAAGCAGATATGACGGTCATCGAATTTCCTTTTAATCATTATGTAAAACCTGGAAAGGTTAAGGAATTTGGAAAAATCAAAATGGTGGACACCCTGGTGCCGCATGCTTGCTTCTCGTGCCAACTGTTTGCCCCCCCCCAACTGGTTACTAGCAGGCAGCGTCTGCTAGTAAAAACTGATTGCTCGAACTGCACAACTGTTCACTGGCCATCCCTTATATGTAGGCACTGGATCAGCGTCCCCACTACTCGTAGAAAGCAACGCTTCTCCTTCATTGAATAAATAAGAAAAGTAAAGATAAAATAACAATAAAGCATTCTCAAGCCATACGAAATTACACAACATTCACGCGGTACCCCCACCACTCAGGGAGGCATTTATTAGAGTCCCCCCCCCCCCCCCCCCCCCCGTGGGAACATACGGGCGGTATATTTTTTTGTTAATAAGTGTTGAACTCATGTTTTGCCTAGTATGCACTGCTGTAGAGCGATTTATTTCATTACTTGCTTCATGGTTGTGTATACGAGAGAAAGAAAGAAATACCATATTCCTGGCCAATGAGTTAAAGTAACCACGAGTATGCATACTTACTTTTCCTTATCCATTTCTTATAAAAAAAACATAGGACACTTCAGATTATTTGGGAAAGCTACATGGCTGACAGCATTTTGGCACGCTTGATCTTACTCCAATAACCGGATAAAAATGTGAAATGACAGTTTAGCACACAACTTTCTTCCATTGATTATCTGCATGACAAAGAAAGTACAATTATTTATTCCCCAAAGTTTTTTTTTCAAGTGAATAATGTTTTGTCCTTTCACCAGTTTGTAATGCCACAAAAGTGCTCAAGATAATGTAAAAAAAAGATGACGTTTTGCATGAAATTGTATAACATAACTGTGTGGTATGTCATCTGGATTAATTTTGACCATATCTAGTCATAAGGGTGTCTCTATAAATTTTGCCCAATGTTCATAATGGCCCAGGGCGACTCGAGCTAAATCATGTCCGTGTCCCTCAACGTTTCGTTTTTTTTTAAGAGACAATTTAAGTATTGAAGTGTCAGAATTTACTTGACAGAAATATTTCACAGAAATAGCTGTTTTGTGCCTTTTTCGCTTAAAGCTATGTTTAAATATAAAGTTCTTGCCATGAAAAAAACAGATGAAATCAATTTCTGTGGTAAGTTAGTTTCTTTCCTCGGTACTGCCCTTTCTTTTGTGCCTTTAAAAAACGAGGACTTCCAATAGATGTGCTGAAAGGTTTTGCAGCAGTAGCAAAAACTTCTACACTTATTGCAATGCCAAATGTTTCAAAAACTGCAGGAAAAGTTTACAAGCAACACAATCAAGGAACTTGTTGCCACTCGGTTCCTTGAAAACAATTGTGTCCAGTGCAATAGACAAGTTATATAAGTTGCAATTTTAAACTTTAAAGGGCAGCACAAGTTGGGGCTCCTCATTTTATCCATTCACGAACCCTTTTGCGACCGTTGATGGGCATAGTTGTGGGGACATATTAAAAAAAAAAGAAAGAGAGAAAATAAATATCTTCATTTCGTTATTCTTTAAACGTCTTCAAGGTGGTCCCCCCTTCTCAGAAAACCATAGGCTTTTGCCGCGTCGACAGCCCTCTCCACCAGCTGAAGCTGATCTTCGAGGGTGGGGCTGGCTAAGGCTCGCTCCAAAAGCCACACATCTAACAAAAAGACCAATCATGAATATACTTGTCATCAACAAAAAATGCTTGCACATGGAACCAATGGCAAATATATTCATCGTAGTTGTGTGTTTTCTTTTTCATGCAATATTGCCCCACTTGTCCACGGATTTTCAGCAGATTTATTTCCTGTTACTCCTCCTGTGCCTTGCCTTTCATTGCATTGCTGCCTGTGACACAGTGCGCTTGGTATCTTCTCTAGCAGTTAGAAAAATAAAGAAGCATTAATTCATTCAAATAATGTTTCAATGTTATTCAGAAAAAAAGCTTTAAAAGTGGGGAATTTTTTTCAGGTTGAAAGGAATTCAAGTAATAGTTAAATATGTGGTTTATATTCAGTCTCACAAACATGAATTCCCACAAACATTTTTTTCAGTCTCCAGCATTATTCAAATAAGCATCTGAAAAGAAACTGTTTCAATAAGTATGTAATAGGCTTGATTTTCTGAGCAACATTATGCCAATTCAACAGAGAAAGCTGAGTATATCTTTAAGAGTCTAGGCAACTGCACAGTCATATGAGTGGTTTTGCTATATTTTTTAACAGCTTCATGAAAATTGTGTATTGTAATAATTGATATACGTTCCTGTTTTGTGGTGTATATGTCAGTAACTTGCCTTTTCATGCATCATTTCAAATTATTGGACAGTTTCTCTCTGGAGACGTAATCACCAGGCACATGCCAGTGCACTGAAACATCATGTAAGAGGGCTTTCAATTGTTTTCCTAGGGATAATCTTTGGCATTGTCACTTGCCACAGCACAAGCCAATTTATTTCAAAATGACGTTGCAGCAAAGGCAGTACATGAAGTGGCACCCAGTCTGAATTGTGATTTGGAACACTGTGTGGAAATATCACCTGAGCCAGTGCATCAACTGAACCACATTATGGATAAATCGGTTCAAGTGCGACTGCAAGCCTCTCATAAAGAATCACAAGCAAATGAAGAAAAAATTCTGTCAACAATTGCTACGCAAACGGAACCTCAAGCTGTTTGTTCAGGTACGTCCCTGCATTTGCCGTAATATAGAAAGAAAAGTGCAAGCAAAGCTACTGTCACCCTGTCTGTTGTTTCAGTGTTAAGTTATCGATGAGAGAATAGCAAATACAATTGATACAAAGGTGTGAGTGGTGTGCCCTCTTTTACGAAAGGTTACAGTTGCTGCCCAAGCATCCCTGGTCCTGCGCTCCTTCAAGTGCTTTTATGCGAAAAAGATGCCCGGCGCGATTGATCCCTGTTTGGGCTGCGACATTACACAACCCTCGCACGCTTTCACTTTGATGTAGAAAGTATGATGAGCGGGACAATATTATCGAGTCGGAATTTATACACAACCTGACGACGACAAAGAAAATGCACCTCAAGTGTTCATATAGTTGCTGTTGCAGTGATGGAGGCAACATTGTGTGCGTTCGTTTTGGTCGTACTGGCAAGTGACTTGGGACCTAAAACCTAACCTGAGCTAAATTATATTGCAAAAGAAAAAAATCTCCATAGGAGACGTTTTTTCAGAGTACTTTGTCAGTTGCGTTTAATTTCAAACCCGCTAAAATAAAGGATACTGTATGTGTCAATATTCCATGCTATAATGCCGTCCCGATGCTATGGCACACCATAGCATCAGAACATGGGAAGTGGCACCAGGCAATACCTCCATTGCAGCTAAATCTTGCAATGAGGTCCTCAGGTATGGCGGGCTCCATTCCAACCGCTGCGCTAATTGCTATGGTCAGCCTAGGTGGTTGTTGGCCTGCTGGCTTAAATGCAAATGGTATCATGCCAGTCGTTTTGAAGTGGTCAGAATGATATTATGAGAGCAATTGAATTGTATTTAATTGTCTGGCATGTTGTCACTATAGCTGACAAGAAGTTCTGTTCTTGCACTGGGTTCCTATAGACCTCTGCATTCACGTTGCGGTGTGCCCCATTAAGGGTGCAGACGGGTCTTTGGGACGAAAAAGGGACAAAAAAATTTATTTTTTAAAATTTACATATTTGGTTTCTGCAAGTATTTTTCTCTCTCTCTCTGCAAATTTTCACACACCAGGAAGTGGTAATTTTTTTTATAATGTCATTCTAACTGTCCAGATTCTTGTTGCTGTTATCGTATTTACTCGAATGTAACGCGAGGAGTGACTTTTCGGTGCCAAAAAAAAAAAACACAAATTTAATGCGAGTAAAGTGGGGGAAAAGGTACCTTTATTTGCTGCACATGGTAGTGGAAAAGACATCCCAGTTTCTAAATATGAAGCGAGTTTTGTTCATTCGTCGCTTTCATCGCCGGTGGTCGAGCCCTCTTTGTCACTTTGTTCCTACCAGATGAGGTCATCCTTTGTGCCATCCATATAGTTTGATATGCAGCAATTTTTAAGCGCCCGAACTATCATGTCGAGCGGCAGGCTCGACATGATAGCGATAACGGGGAGCTGTGGCTGAGTTTCCCGCATCAGCTTCTTCACTTCGGGTGTCAGGTGGCTTCGAAATTAGTCGAGGACTAGGATGGAGGTGGGGTGGAGGAGCGCGCCTGGCCAACAGCACCACCTGATCCAGTCAAGCATAGACGAAGTGTCCATTCAACTTTTTTCTTGGCAGCGTACAATCACATCCCTGGAGAACAGCTCCTTTGACATGGTTTTGTGCTGTAAAATGATGTATGGCGGCAACTTGCGCTCATCCGCCAAGCAGGCTAGCATCACGGTTAGCTGCGTTTTCTCGTTACCTGTTGTCCTTATGGGAACTTGGGGGGCACCTGTTTCGCTGACAGTCCTTGGCGTAGGCATGTCCAAGAAAACGAGAGTCTGGTCTGCGATGCCAATGTGCCCCAACGGCATTTGCGACGAGTGGCGCAGTTCGAGCACATAGCGCTGAAACTCCACTCGCTTCGCAATCTGCTGGTTGCTTTTGCCTTATCGATGTTGTTCGCCGGAGGAAAAAATCCATTTCTTCGCATGAAGTTTTGTGCCCATCCACGTGAAGCATTAAAGTTCTCCCACGGGATTCCCATCTATCGAGCTATGTCTTGGGCTTTCCTCTGAATCAGCTCAATGTTGAACCCGAATAGGCGATTCCGCTGCTCAATCACAAACTCCGCCACTTTTTTTTTTCGAGTTCTCTGACGGCCACAACGAGGTCCACGGAAGCGTTTTCGGCCGGGCTCACTCTTGAAGAGCGCTTCACACTGGAGCCTCCACCCACGGGTAGTAGATGCTGCCACGTCTAGCCATCGAGCCGCGGCTGAGTTTCCGATTTCCTCAGCTATCAGTACTGCACTTTTCTTAAGGCGGGCTTCGTACTGAACTCGTCGCGCTGCTATTTGCTCGAGCCGAGGTCGCGGAAGTACAAAGCAAACGAACCACCCATAAAACACGTCGCCATGTGCACGTGCCAAATAATAGGATTGGACTGGATTTGATTAGATTTCGCCAGTGTGCATATGTTGCCCGTACAATGTTGAAAGATCGTTAGGTTTGTCGTAGCCATTTTAAGGAACCTGTGAGGCGGCACCACCAAGGCACGATTTGAGGTGCTTTGATCATAAGGGGGACCCCCAAAATCACTTTAGAAAAATTTTGAAAAAAACTCTCGTTACATTCTAGTAAATACGGTAACATGCAGACCTGCGAAAAATGGGGAACCGACTTTGAGGCTTCTTTATAATTGGTCGGCACATGTGTTAGAAGCTCTGCTACGAATTTATGGGCACCTTTATGAGGATTGCAAAACATGCACACCATGATTGTTGCTTTTTGAAGAAGCTGTGTGTTTTCAGTTTTTTCCGTTTTTCTCAAAAAAGTAAATTTAGGACTGTTCAATTTTGTAGCCTTAATATCTCTGCAGCTAGGGCAGGTACAACAATAATTCTTTCTGCAGTGAAAACTGTATTTGTGCAGAATGCGATTATGGGAGCAGAATTTAGAGGATGAGCCTTTTTAGTTAATTACTTATCAAAATTTTAACACAACTCCAACTGCTTTTAAAAATAAGTAGTTAATTTTGCTGTAAAATAAGCAAGAAAAGCCAAAAACAAAAAAAAAACTTGCATTATTTCACTCTATATTCATTAGTCTATGTTGGCATATCTTAAATATCATTTCTAATAAGCACTTTTTTTTTCTATGGCGGCCTTAAACAATAGGGGGTGCACTTAAGCTATCTCAGGAACAAGATGAGTTGCAGGAAAACTAATTAAATATTTGAAATCAGCAGAAAAAACTGCATAATCCTGTGCAGATGGATCATGGTCACTGAAGAAACAAACAAAAGAGGTCTAAGACCAGTCTGCCCCCTTAAATCTGAGTGCCCATTCGATTTGCTGCACGAAGCGCAGCGGCAGCGTTAGAGTTTTTAACGGGTGAGCTGTTTAAAAGCCACCGCTGGCGATTTGTCGAGGCCAGTGGATCTCAAATAAAAGGTAGTGGTTGTGCTCTTTTGCCAGTTTACATTTAAGGGCTCATTTTCCTTCATAGACGTAGCATTAAAGAGATCTAATAGACAATCATGCCAACGTAAAGTATAGGGGATGTACTAGAATTACTATGTAATTGTGAAAAAAGAAAAGTCGATGAAAAGATAACTAGCCGTGAGCAGAAACGGAACCTGCGACCTTCGAATCATGCATCTGATGCTCTAGCAAGTGAGCTACCGTGGTAGACCCTTTATCAGCCTGTTTGGCGTCACGTAGCACGTGAACTTATTACGAGCTGGACGCTGACCATTAATTCCTCGCATAATACCTGAAGGCACCACGTCTGCCAGAACGAGACCCTCACTATGTATCAAGGAAAGAATTATACATTAAAGGGCTCGTTTTCTTTGTTAGACATTATTAAAAAGATCTAACAGACAATCACGCCAAGGAAAGTATTGGGGATGTTATTAGAAGTAATTGTAATGTAAATGCAAAAGAAGAAAAGTAGATGAAAAGAAAAACGAGACCATAAATGAACAATTCTTTCTTTCATTCGTAGTGGAGGCCTCTTTCTGGCAGACTTGGTGCCTTCAGGTAGAATTCAAAGAATTATTGGTGAGCTGCCAGCTCACAATAAGTTCACGTGCTACGTGATGCTAAAAAGGTTGATAAAGAGTGTTTCACACTCCCCACCATGGCTACTGGCGGCGCCGGCTGACGGTCCCACGCTTAATGGACATATATGCCCCATAAAGTGAATGGGGGGATAGCCACCGTGGTAGCTCAGTTGGTAGAGCATTGGATGCGTTACTCGACGGTTGCAGGTTCGGTCCCTGCCCATGCAAGTTATCTCTTCATCCACATTTCTTTCTTTACATTCACATTACAATTACTTCTAATACATCCCCTATAGTTTCCTTGGCATGATTGTCTGTTAGAGCTCTTTAATTCTGGGTCTTACACGTTTCCGTCACTTATGCTGAATGAAAGGCTGAATCCATATATAGGTTGATTACAGATTAATTTTATTGGTCAACTTGAATCAGTGACCTCCGTTCCCACTAAGTGTGTGTAATGACATTTATCACAGTTCGATGGTAGTGATAGAGATGAGGTGCTGCTGCGGTGACTGAGGTCCACAAGGCAGCGATCGTGTCTTTTGTCAGCTCTCTGTTGGTTTGATATGCAAATTTCAGTTCCCAGTACATGGGTGTGTGATAGGTGGCAAGTTGTATTGCATTGTGCTGCACATGATTCCCTGTCACTAATTAGTTTCAACTAGCAATCACCCTTCTTGATATTAAAGGCTTTAGGTAGCAGTGCTGGTCTGCCAAGGCGAAAATTGGGCACTACCGTTCTTGTGCTCATGCCCATGCGTGAACTTTACCATAAAAAAAGACTTTTCTATAAGGTGTACTGGGTACACAGTGATGGATTTACCTGCATATGGCTAGCTGTGCATATTGAGGAAAGTGGCTCGTACTTGAATTATACATTTCGTCGATGCTGTCAACTCGATGTCAAATCCCGCTATCTAACCACTTATATTTCTTTCTCATAACAATATCTAACAATATCTGTAGTCCACAAACTTTTTAGCATTTGCATTTAACTCGACTGCAGCAGCTGCAAGCTTGAATGGTTCGGAGAGGTGGTGTCATCTGGTGTATAGTGCACCACAGAGCAAGCACACAAATGAACAAGTATGTTCCCATTCATTCAAGAGGAATAGCTGTTTTTATGGCTCCCAAACCTGTCCAAATCACAGCCATCGTTGTGGGACAGTTCTGAGGAGCTTGTGCATGTGGCACAGGGAGACATGGTATGACTGCTGCCCTATGATCATCTTCCTGCTGAGCACTTGCTCTTCGCAGCTTTCATATTCTATGCTAGTTAGGCTGGCATGCCTCGCATGAACTCCTGTTTTTACTGTTTAGCACCCTTCACTAAAGTCGTGTTTACACTGAGCGTTCCGGCTGCCGAAAGTGCTCCGAATCTGGTTCGGCGGCGGCGAGATCTGCCGAAAGGGCCCTCTCCGCGCTGATCGCTCTTGAACCAGTTTTTGCGGCGCCTGCCGCCAGATCGGCTAGCCGCGAACCAACAGGGGCGATAGCCGAGAAACTTGAAGAAATGGCAGCGAAGAGCAACTCGCTCGTCATGTCGCAGTTGAGTAGCATGCGCATAGCAGAAATGCTGATTAAATTGGTGCGCAACCACCCTGTCCAGTACGACGAACGTCACCCTAAACACAAAGACAGCTTGCTGAAAGATGACTTATGGAACAACATAGGAAATTAGCTCGGAATGACTGGTGAGTACAAGTTTATGTGCCTCTATTGCTTTGCTCCTTAAATCGCGAGCATCTTATGATGTGGAAATACTCGTGCTTCTCATCCGCTTTGCAACAAGCGTTGAAATACGTGCATACTACTCGTTCGATTGTGCTATTCAGTGCGCTGTTTGATGTCAACAACGGAAATGCTAGACAGACGTCGTGCTCATTGAACGATGGGCTCAGCGATGCAGGTGCTGCTTTAGTTGACATAAACGGCGCAGCAGGCGAGACTGCGCGGGCACTGTGTGCGTCTGTTCACTGCTTGCACTGCGTTGTATCCACAAACGCCGCATGGCTTGAATTTGATTTGCCAACACTGAAAGGCGGCGCGTTTGTGCTGGCTTGGCGCATTGTAAAGACGCATCATTCGAAGCGCGTTTGTGCTGCATTGAATACAGTAGGAACCTAATTTCAAGTCTAGAAGTGTTTCTGAGTATGCTGCTTAGCTGTGTAAATAGATGGGAGTGTGGCTTCTTATTAAAATTAAGTAATGAAAGCATAGGTGTTTTTCTAAACCAGGTACAGTCTGCAGCAGGTCCTCCCCTCCAGATATAAAAATTCATCACTACGTGCAGGGTTCAAAAGAGCACGCATTTTAACGTGCGAGTTATACAGCTATGCATACATAGATTGTCTTGTGCATTACGTGCTGGTCTTCTGCCTCGTAAATATATGCAAGCAACTTACTGTTTTGTGAACCAGCTTGTTATTGTTCCACATTCACACCGTGTTGATATTAACTTTTTAAGGATGTGAAAAGCATGCCTAATAAGTGAACTGAATTCTTCACAGGAATGCAAGCATATGCCAAATTTAAAAACCAAAAGGACACATGTACAAGACACAAAAACAGGATTAAAGGCTCCATAGAAAGTGATGCAGGGGCTGGAGATGTTTCCAATGTGAAATGGGTGCATTTCGAGGCAATGATGTCTATGATGGGTCCCATACACAAAGAACCAATGTAAGCCAAATTTTGTGATTCTTTTTTATTTTTATAAATCAATCAATGCAATGAAAGTGTACAAAACTTTAAAGGAATATACAAAGACGTAATTCTCTCTTGTATGCAGAATTACTGGCCACAATCGCACATGCTAAAAAGGAAATCACAGTTTGTTTACTTGCACAAGTCAACAATTCATTAATGCTTCTACAACGAAATACGTCAGCTGAGTACAAATATTGCAGCCACGATGAGCTGATAGAACGGTAGATCACTACTGCATAAGACTCTATGCTTCCTAGTTATGCTGTAGTTTAGCAAGTTTCAGGGTGGCACATCAGTAAACACATACACACACAATACAAAGCACAAAGTAAACGTTTAATAGATACTGATGTGCTGGCCTCACTACTTGCTCTTGTCAAATAAGCCCAACAACTAAATCACCATACTTTTATTTACCAAATCATGAAGACTATAATGAGGAAGGAATTACACCAGATGGCATTAACATATTTGATTAGTAAATGTCTATAAAAGGAACACGATGTACTGCATAACTTGCTCATCGAAATTTTTGGAGGCCTGATTGCTGTAGAATAACGAAAAAATGTTAATGTTTTCCAGCATTTCCACAAACGTAGGATTCATCAATCCCGATCGGTAAGTTGCAAGAAAGGTACCAAAATAACTTTGCCAGCAGGGAAATGCATGATACTGCTTAGAAGATGATGAGAACATTTGCTATTACCTAGAAAGCTATTTTCTGCATGCCTACCAAAGATGCTAACAATCAAATGAACGGGTCAAGGAATGGATGTGGTGAGAGTGAATGCTGTAAGGTGCACTTTTTTTGTGAGTCAAGCAAATAGAGCTTGCAGTGCAAAAGCACGTTACTTGAATAAAGTTACCAGCACTTGTGCATTGAGAAAATAGTGTTTAACCAGTATCTTATCTCCTAATGATGCCGTGCTTTTGGGACATTAACCGACAATAATTATTTTTCATTGAAAAAATATTACGTTTTCCACATCACAAATGTTTTACGCGAGTTCATCTTTCTGACGTTTCACATAGAGCATCAGGTGAGCGGAGTCCGGCGCTTGCAAGTAACAGCAGCAGTTGCAACGCAGAGGAGGGCCAGGTTGATCACGACAGCTATGTCGCAGTTATCTTGGATGAACCACTAGACAAGCCTGCATCTTCATTTGGTGCAACACCCGCAAACACTGAGACAGACAGGTCACAGCAATTTTTTAACATAAAATATCCGAAGTGAAACGTTGAACGTTTCATTTCACTCTTTAGCTGTAGTAAAATATTCATGTACCAAAGAGCAATTTATTTCGTAGGTCAGACAGTGCAGAGGGTGAACAAAATACAAGGAAGCAGGCTGAACGGTAAGTTGTTCCAACGGAAGCATGACAGCTTTTTTTCTTATCTGACATTCACAACTGCTATATGTTACGATACTGCCCTTTCTTGGTGCTATGTCACTCAGTTTCCTTGTTTTTCACTGACAGGCCACACAAGGCACAACGTGAGAACAAAAGCTCCGACAATGTAACGATCATGTGTCTAAAGTAGGCATTGCTTCTTTTCAGTTCATCAAAGACGCTCTGCTGTGTCGACATTGCAAGTGAATGCCTTCACCAACTGCGTGCCAACAAGGCAGCACAGGAACAGCACGACCTTCCCTATTTTTTTGGCATGTCATTGGTGCAACAGCTGCGCTTGTTAAACCCCCACCAGCAGGAAGATGCTATAACAGCAATACAAAAAGTGATGCAAAAAAGATCAGTGAAGCAAGGCTACTTGCATTTGGCAATTAGCTGTCAATGTAAAAGGGGTCAAAGTGCATAAATCCTCCCCCCTCTGAAAACATAAAGGGACATATTTGCCATGTGGCGATGTACTTTTCTGAACTCCTTATGCGAAATGCAATGACAAGCAGGCGGATGACCATTCCCAATTAATATTAGCCTCTTTTTAGTTTTAATCTTCATGCAGTGTTCCTTCAAATTGGAATTTAGCCTAATACTTGCTTTTTTACAACACTGATTCATTTTTTATGAAAGTACACAAAATTAACTTGGTAAAGCAAGTGAAAAGATTTTTATTTTAGGTAAAAGAAAGTTCCATTTTTCGAGTGGCATCTCCCCTAGTTGAAAAACAATATGCATGCAAAGTGTATGTAGCAAGTGTTTTGTCACAGCTTTGTAAATTGAGTTGATTCTGTTGGGCAAGTTGCTTGATATGTATTAAGAATTATAAAAAGCATACCTCAGGACATACAGCATAACAAACATCTCTTGCTTTCGTCTTTGTTTGATTTTCTGTTTTGTGCTACAACATAGTGCTCACTTATTACAACATTGTGTCAGTTGTGTCCTTGTTTACAGCACTGTTTAGTGTTTCATTATAGACATAGCAAAGAGGATCAGGTTGTGTCTCTGCATGACTGTCATGATAACAATAAATGATGCACTCACCACTGTACAGTCTTGTGTCCATTGCTCTCTTGCCAAGGCACCTTGCCGTTGGTGATGAAGTGCTTTGCTAGGAGGTCCCGCATTTTGTAAGAAAACCTGGCAGAAAAATTTCTAGACAGTGAAATACTATACCAGAGCAAAGCAAATTACGCTGCTCGTATGGATGAGCTTTTATTGTGGCTGATGCTATTGCATGGCTTACAATTTTAGGCCCACCGTGAACCTTGCCACATGAAAATATCTTTACTTTGTGGTGGGGCAGCCAGTCTTCGGTAGAGGTGGCAGAGCAGCACTGCTGATATCATCAGCCCTCCAATTGCCTTCGGTGATGTTAGCCTGCCAGTCAACCTGATCAGCTGTCCCGGAGGGCAGTAAGTGCACCGAGATGTCTCCGACTCTTTCATCGTGAAATTGTGAAGGACCACGCATGCAGAAATAATTTGCCGGATGTTATCATCTTTGGCTTTGAAAGGATGCCGGAGGTTAAGCCATCTTTGAACCATTGTGCCAAATGCATTTTCTATCACTCGACAGGCTCAGCTTAGGCGGTAATTGAAAATCATTTTGCTGTGTGCCTCCGCAAAGGTGATAGGTTCGCAGTTGTCTTTTTCTCCTTGAAATGCCTCTTCAGGTCTTGAAGCAAAGAACGGTTGAAAACCTGCATAAACGGTTATCCCCGTACCTACACGAAAAACACATCATCCTAATAGAGCTTAGCAGTAATGCAGCAGAGAACACACAGGGACATGATCAATGAACACATTGTGCCATGTTTTTGTTTCATGTTTATGATAGTTGAGCAAAAACATACTTCCACAGGGAAAGGAAACGTGCTTTCAAGGAGAAGCACCAACATGTGGCCTCAAATTAATAGCACATAGCAATGCACTCCAGTACTAAAAGAAATCAAAGGGGCGACTTGCTTTTCAGAGGATATGGCCGCATCAAGTATGTCTTCAAAGAAAACACTTCATCTCCGACCAAGTAGAAAAGAATACGGCCAATGTTCATCAGTGATGCATCAGGGGGAAATCCTTCGTTCTTTGAAAGGATAATATCAGGCAGTTGACTTTCGCTGAATACTCCACCATCTGAATTGCTCCCATGGTGCCCAATCTCTACATAAATGAACCTGAAAATATTAAAACATTATTTTAGCAAGCCTGAGCTTGTATGTCTTCTATGATTGTTTCAACGCAGAGGCCAAGACAAATGGATGGCGACCGTTCACGCAACTACCACGACCGCTGAAAGCTTTTTCATCCAGCGGCCGTGCAACTACAAGGCTTGAAATGTAACACCAGCTTTTTAAAGGCTAAAAATTACAGGAATGCTTTTTTACAATTTTACGTGCATATACATGGACATACTGACACTTTCTGCCTATCCAACATTCCAAATTTATTACTTTCTGGTGCATCAAGAGTAAATAAACACGCACTTGTAGCAGGCGTCGCTGACAGCAAGCATCGATTTACTGAAGAAGTGTTTGTAGTTATAGTCGTCACTTCCAGATTTGGCAGGGCATTCAATGGAAACGTGTTTTTCATCAATTGCACCCACATACTGGGGCATGTTCCAACGTTCCTCAAACTCTTTTGCAATCTGATGGGATGAAAATATCGATAATGGCTTTTGTGGGAATAGCACACAAGTCATGTTTGTAGAGCAAAAATTAAGGTGGATGTTGAACAGGCAAGCCAAATGTTACAGGTGCAATCTATGCAACATGTATTTATATAGCGTAAATTTTACCTAAAGCCACTCGACTGCACTTCATGGACAGGCAACGTATACAGGACCAAGTACATCCCAGAGTACCTGGCACACTGTTCACACATTATCGCATGCTGTTGATTGACCATTTAAAAATTTGAAAGAGGAGCAACAAAGTGTTTCTCCTGCAGCCGAGAATTTGAGAATAAATAAATGTAGAAGCTAGGAGAGCTCACGTTTTCATGGTGGTGCAGAATTTACGTAATGAGAAAATGCCCATATTTAGAAAAACAAACCTCACTCAGAACATCCCCCTTTACGGCATTTCGTCGGGTGGCTTTTTTGCAGTTATGATTAATTTTTAATGTTAATCAGCGAGACAAACCGAATGACATGCAGCGCATGTACATACATAAACAATGACCCTTTGACACTACGTAACAAAAAAAAAAACTATAGTAAACATTGTGTGTATCGAGCTAGCTGCATCTAACTGTGCGAAATGTGTGAAATGCTTGCTGTTTACTTCACATTTCACAGCCACCCTAAGCAAATGAATGCTCTAGACGATTCATAAGGCAACCTTACGTCAAAGTTTGTGCAAGTCGGTGCTCGGGACTGATTGCCTTCCGGAAGCTGGTGTCCTTTTTTTCAATGTGACGTTTTAAAGGTGCAACAGCGTGTCAAAAGTGCAGGGAGGCATCCTGATGTATCTACGGAGATACAAAGAGCACTGCGTGAGGGGCACCTAAGCGAACCTTGTAATCAGAGTTGAACTCACTCTCTGTAAAACTCCATGTCTGGATCTCGTAGAAGAGGTAGCAGTTTGTTGGCCTGACCAAGGTTGGCGCTTTCCTGCAAAGCAGGCCAAACCCACCAATGCCGCTGGCGTCGTGGTTGCTTCAGCGATATTTTTTCTTCTTGCTCACTTGACAGCATAGCGGCTTAAGATAAGAGTTCAACCGCGCAAAACAAAAAGATCGAACTCGTCACGGGCGCACTGATATTGCTAGCCACTGACAACATCCGGGGAACAGCCAGTCCGTTCCGCGCTCGCCCTGTGGTTTATTGTTCACTTTGCAGATGGCACGCTATTGCTATTCGGCGAATTCGGCAGCGTGGGGTGCATCTAGTGCAAACGACGCTGCGTTTCAGCGGCAGGAGAATTTCGGTCGCTGTAAGAAGCGGATGGTTCAGTGTGAACTAGGCTTAAGAGAGTACCACTAAATTGAGTGTTGGTATGGTGTTTTTTTTTTTTCAAGAATCTTTACCAATTTTTTTAGTATTGCTACTACCGGGCTTGTGAGAAGAGCCTCTCAGAAACATAGAGCATCATTATTTTAACATGGTAAAATTAAAAAAAAGATTGGATTCGACCTTGTATAAGACCTGGTATTTGTTCTGGAGCACAATCCTAAATGTCTGTGCCTTTTCTCAGAGTGCACACTCATTAACTGGCCTCTGGTGTACCAGTTTCTGCTGTTCCTGGGTGAATTCAAAGATTTGTAATCCTATAGCCGCTGCATCGTGCCTTGCCAAGCACTTCCACATCCAGCACAATGCTAGGGTGTGCGCACCGTACGGTGTGTGCTTCATTCTTAGCTTTGCCAGCAGGGTTCCTCCATGTCCACTTCTGATCTCCTATCTCCAATAGAAATATTCAGCATCCATAAATTGTTGTGTTCAATGATACTGAGTAGCCCATTTATAGCGAACCCCACTTACATTGAAATAGTGGTTATAAGAAAGAGATATTGATTTGCCATTTTAATTTCTGCACCTTTGATGTCTTTTAGGTCCAGTTTTAGAAAGTAGACACACCTCAGCAGACATAGTGAAACAGTTTTTTCTAGAAAAAAGAAAAATAATTCCTGTGAGACATCTTTTTGTGTTTTTGTTTGATTAAAAAAATTGCAGTTTTGACACAAGGCCGAACCAATGAATGCGATACAACACGTCGAACTGTTATCCAAAGTAAGGCTAGGAGATTTAGAAAACATACAAAATGTAGTGAACACAGTCAAATGAATGTGCATTGAGCTGCAGCGTTTCTTGCATGCGCAGCAGCACATTCTTTCTGTGTCTGGAGGCTTATGCATGCTCCCCCTGCTTCAGCGTGATTAGCATTTTATTGGAGCTGCGCCACAGGTGTTCGTGCGACATGCGGCGGCATTACAAAGGCCGAACCATATACCAAGTTTTCACCAGCGTTTGTCCAGCGTTTTGTTTCTTGGCGTCAGTTCTCGCCAACAGTACCGGTGACTGTAGCGAAAAGTACAGTTCCAATGCACTTCACCAAAACGTCCATCTCAGATTGTCCCAGACATTGCATTGTGGGCGTCAATGCCAGAAGAAGCTGGATGATGGGAGCAGCTTGCTTGCTTGCTTCTTCCTTGATATATGGCTCCCACCCACGACGGGGGATTGGCCATGAAACAAGCGTTTGATATCAAAAAATTTTTATGTTTGAAAAGGAATGAGGCAGAAATTGATCGCCGCAGGGATAAACAAAAATTTTTGAATATTTACGCGTGGCTGGATGCCAATTTCGCCGTTCTAAAGCCTCATCACTGATGTGAAAATGGCTCATTTTTCTATACAAGATCTGACAGCAAAAAGGACTCGTGATTATTTTAATCTCTTTCCAAGAACTGCACTCATGTTAATTGGAATGCTTAGCATGAATGGCTATATTTGCCGGCCACGCGACAAAGGATGCCAAATCACAGAGGCCGTATAGTACAAACTTGTGTTTCTTCTTGAAGTATCTATAGGTGACGCTACAAGCAAAACAATGAGGCAGAAACGTTTCGGCAGAACTAGCTATCTAATTTTACGTGCTGCATAACGACTAGCGAGACATTCGAACTTTGCTCAAGAATGTTTCTTGTTGGTCTATTGATATTAAGCAAGTGGTAAATGGTGCATAGGTATACTCGCCATTCGTTAGCTAGATGGATACATGAGCGATGTGGTCTGGTTTGTTGACGCAGTCCACTCAGGAGCAAGGTGTCGCTGGTTCAAATCCCCAATAGGGCTCCTTGGAATTTTTTTTCTTCTGATTGATTTTTCTGTAAGCCTTTTATACATTTGTATCCCTTATGCTGCTGCATCACACTACCCCAGTTGTTCAATTTTATAAAATTCCTGTCAAGTGAAAGTATGCATGCTTGTATTGTCCTTTTTATGTATAGAAGTTGTCTTTCTTTGGAAAAATAACTAGTTGTGTGAAATTAGTTCATAAGACACAGTCACTCGATTATGGTACTAAAAATTTGATTGAGAAATTCCTAGCATTCAAGCCTGATTGGTGCAAGTTGTAAAAAGTATGAGTGGGTGTACTATGTAGTTTCTGCTGGTTTCAGCTGGGCTGTGCTGCTGCAGATGTGTCTATGCCTTCTAATGAGCAATAAAAATTTGCATGCTTTGAATATTCTTTAGAGGACACGGCAACAGCCTCTTCACAAAAATCATCTCACATTTTACACATGTATTGCAGCCTAATGCCTAGTGAACTTAGGATGGCGATGGTGATATGGCCTTGTCTAGACTGTTACTTTGAATTTTTTTGTATTGAAATGTGTGAAAGTTTTGAGTCTCTTTTTGCACGATTAGTCTCTTTTTGCACTTTCAGTTAATTTAATTTGAGAATAAAATGATTGATCTCATTTTAACAAATAAATTTCACTCAGTGTGAATAAATTGTGTTCGTCTAACAAACTACTGGTTCAGACTTAGGTCTTTAATAATGCATTCTTTTATGCTACGTATCTGTCTGTGCTGAAAGAAACAGTTTCGCAGATAAGTTGCTGCAATACTTGGCAGTGGAATTTAGATTTATCACTGCGACATTATGTGTCGAATGTGACATTCTATTCCCTGTCATCAATATGCTTTCATTGTGCAAGATATAAGCAATTATCTGAGAATGACTGTGTAAGGGACTGTCATAATATTTTTGAATGTTCAGCATTGTTTTCCTTGTCACCATTATGCCTTCATTGAAGCAATATAGAAACATAGTGTCAAATGTGCTAACTGTGGCATTAATCTAAAGAAACTGCTGTTAGTCTAGTGAAGATCTTTTTTTTTGTAGTTTTGACAACCAATAATCAGTGGCGTAACAGCTGTGTCATTTGCGCCATTGTGCACCAAACTTTTTCACCTGCCCAATTCTGCGCCAAACTTGTTTATCAGCACCGTACTGCGCCGTAGCACCTGAATTTAGCCGCAAGGTGCGACGGCCATCTAGTCCCATGCCCGAAAATGCGGCTGAAACATCGTGTGTTCAGTATTATAAAAATTGTTATAGTTTCGGTTTCGTGAAGGCAGTGATAGATCGAGCAGCAGCCGTTGACATTGATCATAACGTTTTGATCGCAATCGCTGACGCGGTAACTCTCAGGCATCAGTGCATATGGCTTGCAAACCCATCCAAGTGCTGTGCTCTCAATGTAAAAAGACTGCGTGAAAAAAGCATCTCTTTCTGGCGTGGCGTTATACTCTTACACCAGTGTTTTGTAGCGCTGCACGATATCACATCAGAAGTTTTGTTATAACTTGATGGCAGCGTTAACAAAAGCAGAAAAGGGTGACGGTAATGGTGCCCAAAGAAGGAGGATGGTGTGCGGTTCCCGGAAGAACAGCCTAGCAAAGAGAGAGCACAGGACTGCTCATAGAGCGAAAGTGCGCATTCTAGGTCATTTCGCCACTGTGCTCCATTACACGATGTTTATCGACTAAGTGGTTCCTGCTTGCCTGTTCAGGCTACAAAAACAAAAAAACGCGGTACATAGCTTAAGAAGTCGCACTTCCACCGCAAGGGGCTAGAAATGGATGCGATAGCAACAAATATTGTAATATTATACGAACTGAGGCTGAAAGCCAACTTTTTTAGATCCTTTCTAACACAACTCTACAAAACGCTCCTGTAAGAGAACAGGGCCACGTCAAAAAGAGCAACACTTCTTGCGCAGTCTTTTCGCGATGGGAGCGCATGCAACGGCTAATATATGCGAGCCGCCCGTTGATGGCTGCCGAGCTAGAACACGTGCCAATGCCTTTCTAAGCAATGTTCTCAGTTTTTGCCTAAGCGACCTCTCACCTCTCTTCGCGTCTTCACATGGTTGTTCAAGACAGGCGGGGTGCTTCGACCAGAAGCATCCCGAGCGAGTGATCTCATGTATACACCCTTTGAGTGACGATGGGTTGGCTCGTTATATTTCTGGTTAAGCTGTATTCTTTGCCTCTGCTCGCATGCGTATACCTGTGGGTATAGCATACGATGGGCAGAGGCATGTTATCGAATCAGACTTTGTACTTGATATGATGGCAACGGCAAAAACTTGCAGAGAATGTCCATATAGCTATCGCACAGTTAAGCTTAGTGTTAAATAAAATGCTGCATTGGACAAATGCTGCTTCATGTGTGCTGTGCAATAGGTGACATCTGCTCTGAATGTTCTCTGTGACTGCTTCAAACCTTCTCCAAAATGTCTCTTTGGATGCTCCAAGCCTGCTACATATGGCACTTTTGCCTGCTGCCAGGACTGCTCCTAAACCCACGTACCCTGTTCCACCCCTGAATACTTGTGATGCTATTTTAGCTCTTATATATTTTTTCTTTTCTTATATTTTCTACTTTATTCATTTTAATTTTTTGTGCTCACATTTCATTTATTATGCTTCAGATGTTTCAATGTGAAGTGGCTCTTTTGCTGTCCAGTCCTCTATGGATAACTTTGTGGGAAAAAAGCACTATAAGTAATTTAATGTTGATGTTTATTTATGCACATTAAAGTCATTAGACACTTTAGATATAGTATAGGAAAGGCATATAAATCTGTTTCAATTTTCTGGGCACCTTGCATAGTTTTTATGTGCACTTAGATTGTAGTTTTCATGAAATATGCTGGGTTTCTGCGCTGCAGCTGTGAGAGTAGCTTTTGTTCTGACGAGACTAGTTGATCATTTACTTCACTTACAAGTGGATTAACCATTTTGTATTGCCGTATACTGCAGTTCATTTTCATGTAGTGCATGACAAATAATTTACACATTCTTTGTGCTATGTTGATTGGTTCGCAGGACCCTTGTCTTCTGCGTCCCTAGAGCAGTCTTTGTCAGTGTCTCTACAAGATCGACTGCATTCCTGCCAGCAGTGCACCTATGTGACCCTGGACAAGTCAGCTATGGATACACACCTTAAAAAACATCCTGTACGTCCGGTACAGTGCCGCTTGTGTCCAGCGGCATTCACTTGCAAATCCAAGCTGGCATCGCACATGCGGACCCACACAGGAGAGCGCCCCTTTTCCTGTGTCCATTGTAATGCATCTTTTTCGAGCCGGAGCACCCTCAATACCCACATAAGCACTCACACAAAAGAGCGTCCCTTTTCCTGTGTCCAGTGCAATGCATCGTTTTCGCTGAAACGCATCCTTTTATCTCATATGCAAACTCACGCAACAGACCGTCCCTTCTTCTGTAAACAGTGCAATGCATCTTTTAAGCATAAATCCAATGTTTATGTACATATGCGCTCTCACAAGGGAGTGCGTCCTTTCTCTTGTGCCCACTGCAATGCAACCTTTACCCAGAAACATGACCTCGTGAGACACATCCGCATTCACACAGGAGAGCGTCCATTTTCATGTGAGCTCTGCAATGCATCCTTTATTACTAAATACTATCTTGTTCAGCACATGCGAACTCACACAGGAGAGCGTCCCTTTAGCTGTGTCCACTGCAATGCCACGTTTTCGCAGAAAAGCACCCTTAATGGACATATGCGTTGTCACACAGGAGAACGTCCCCACTCCTGTGTTTACTGCAATGCATCTTTTTCACGAAAATACCACCTCACAATGCATGTGATTAGTCTACATGGAAAGAAGTCTTAAATGTGAGGGGTGTAGGGTAGCGACCATTATTTTATCCTGTGCTTCTTGCAGTGCATCCTTTGTGCAGAAATGCCACCTCGTGAAACACATCTGCGCTCACACAGGAGAGCATTCATTTTCTCGTGTCTTTGTCTATGCATTGTTTTCGCAGAAATACAGCCTTGTTATACATACATGCTTTCACTCAGCGGAGGATCCCTACCCTTGCATCCCCTCCGATGCACCTTTTTCACAAAAGCACCATTACACATGGAAAGAAGCCACAATGCGAGGGTTGTACAGGCTTCCCTTTAGAAAGGGTTTGTATAGCAGGGAGTCAGAGTTTGTTGATTAAAAGTTAGGAAGGATGCTTAGTTCGGCAACCTTTAAGAGAGAATGGCACGAAGTTGTAGTAGAGAAATGGAATAGTGAATGAATAAATAGAATAGAAAGGCCAGTTCGCCGGAGGTTTTAAAACGGTAACATGTACCTATGTGGTCGAGTTGACTTATAACGATATCATTTAACGATATCACGGTATATGAGATAGGACGCTGAACAAGGGTGGCGCCATTCTCTTTACTGTGGTAAAAGCATCCCCTTTACTTTGCTAAAATAAACTGCTTATTATGATGCCCCAGTGCCGCTATATTGCCACGTTCCATTCCTCAAGCTTTGTTATCGCCCCAAAACACTACATAATTCTCAGCGCAAATCGCGCCTGCAGTTTTCGAAAAGCTTTGGGACTGTAGTAGATCATTTCGATAAGATCACGCCCACTCCACGAACTGTATAGATTATTCTGGAACACTCGTCACCACCAGCGATAACGCTAGAACATTCGATGGCAAGAGTATAAATGCCGACGCACTTCGCCGCTTGTCAGTAGTTGATCGATGGCCGACGCTCCGTTCAATGCTATCTGTGCAAGACTGCTACTGTAATCGGACTTTCCGTTTACCGAGCACAGTTTCGCCCAAATAAACAGTTAAATCCCAACATAATGTCTCCTGTCTTCGGCCACGTCATGACCCCGTTACAATATTGAATTGAGCGATTCATTCCGGCCACAGCACGCGTGGGAAATGAGTCTCCACACCGACCGCGCAGTGCCGTAGATAGTTCTCAGAGCGACAGCTCCAACGATGCTGTTCAACAATCTATACCTAGGCACTGTCATCACTAGAGGCCCACTCGAGCCCTCGCTTTCGCGAAGGACATCCTACTCGGCTACTTGGAGCGCATAGATGCTTTTGCAAGGCATGTGTGCCAGCTTTGCATAAAGCAGTTAGAGCTCACTGGCTATTTCTCTTCCTCAAACGAGTTGTACTCAATCGCTTCATTTTACTTGTATGTAAATGAGCGAATGAAATGTTGCCGTATCTAATTACAAGTTCTAACAATGGGATTTTTCGGCACTTTTAAGTTGACTGCACTGTGTGCGTACAAACACACACACACACACACACATATATATGTATATATATATATTTATATATATATATATACATACATACATACAGTTAAAACATGCTCCGAGCATCGATTCTTGTCTTTTATATGAGATGTCTCTTATTAGCAGGGTACCTCGTATGCACTTTCTTGTCAACCTGTATTTTATTGTAGGCACAATGGTGACTCTTCTACCCATCCATCTCTTATGAAAAGGTTCAACTGTATATATATATTGAAGCAAACTATGTATCAAATAAAAAAAAAACAGGTGGTTGTGAATTTTATGGGAAGAACAATGCAGTAAAGTCTCATATTGATTGCCCTTTGTTTTCATCACTCCACATAAAAGTCGACCCACTGGGATCAAAATGTTTTGCAAAACGAAACCAAGTTTACAAGTTATGAAAAACACTGAAACTGAAGCATTTATTGGCAAATGATAATTTGGATGCTGCACTGGATCTCACGGGCAACCTGCATAAGATTCTCATGGGGCCACAACAAAAGATGCCCAAGGAGATTTAAATTACTGATTACTTTCCATTTTGGTTTGATTAACTCTAGCAATAAATAAAGATGTTGTGGAGCTTAGATAGCATCACATATTTTCATATTAAGGCTCACTACTGATATGAATTCATCTTTGTACCTATTTCTGGCATATAACTGATTGAGCAATTAATTCTGGTTGCTGTTAGAGATCCATGAACTTACAATAAAATCATCTGCTGTGAGTGTGGAACAGGAACAGTTCCTAGTTCCAAATAACGAGTCTACAGGTGTCTTCTTTGGGTTCCGCAGGCGGACTGTGGTGCACTGTCCATTCATTCTAGCGCATGCCTGCTTATTCGAGCTCTGCTTAATCCAATTTTGTAGTTTGCTTCAGGTTTGAATTAAAAAACTTTTACTATATTACTCCCAGTTTTCTTCGATCATTTATGTAATGTACCACTCTAATCAATCACTTAAAAATGGGCATCCTGGAAAGACTTTTTCAAAAATAACTAGATGAAAAGGGCTACAGATGTACGAGCTTCACAGGAATAGCCGGGCTGAGACGAAGACCATTAATTTACTCTCTGTATCGACAACCTATGGCACCGAAATGCTATGTTTCATTTCTATGCCTACTTATCTAAAACTTTTGGCAGAGTGCATGCGCCTTTGGTATTACCCAAAAGTTTTAATGAAAAACTGAACAAGTGAAAATGGGTCGGTAGCATAAAGAGACCGAAGTGAACATTTGAACTAATTCATGAGCATATAGCTTAACACTCTGGTGTCTCATGACAGAGTATGCTGTGTGAAGAAGCCTAGTGAAACAGGAACAGGACCTGTCATGTGCTGTGTCTCAAGAAAATGCATGTGGCAGTATTACGATACCCGTTTTTCTGTTTTGGCTTGGAAATTGGTCGCTTGTCTTTTACGCTCTCTAGGAGATATCTCAGTTTGTTTGTTAGCCCATTTAGTGCCTGAACATCGTAGGGTAGGATAACACGTACAGGGTGTTCACTCATCGAAAGTACATACAGCACAGAAGGAGGTTTCCTAGGGCACGACACCAGCTGCAGCAGCGACGCCGGCAGAGGTACCGATGTCGGGAGTAAGTTTTCAAGCTTTTAGTTGGGTCTCTTCTCGCAACTCAAAAGAGAGACAACTACAGACCTTTGAGAGGTACCATGTCAATCATCATCTACTCTCTGGCAGATCCAGAGGTGGGACAAAAGGGTTAAAGGCCCCCCTTCCCCTAGCCTGTGTCAGTACTCCCCTTTCTTCAGTGGTTCCCATCTCCTATCACCAATCAGGACATATGAGTGGGACCATTGTGAGCTCTCATCAACTCTGTTATGACCATCAGCAGTTATGTCTTCAGAAGAGTTGAGAGAAAATTCTGACTGTTTTTACTCATCTTGTACTGTTCATTTTAAGAAAAATATGAATGAAATTTAGTTTGAGGCATAACTTACTAATTATGGGAATGATTAATCACTATCGTATAATATGTAAGTCACATTACCTTCATAACATGTAAAATCTGCTACAGCTGCTCATCATGACACCTACAATAGATTTTCGTAGCTTTGTTGAGGTATTATATTCAATGTATATGATACAGTGGGCATTAAAGGGTTAAGAGTCCTTATACTGTGATGACTGCGCTCTCATCGGTGTAACTTCAAGCAACCAGCCTGATCCCCCCCCCCCCCCGCCCTTAAATTAAGTGGCTGAAATTCTTCCCTGCGTCCACTTCTGTTAACCCTGCTTCCTGGAAGAATACCAACTTCCCACACATGTAAGCGCATTGTCTTTACGAAGTTTTAAAATGTGGGGAGTCTGGCTTAAAATGTGGTGTAAGTGTAGATAACAGTAACCTATGTGCTCTACAGCACATTGAACATTCATGGAAAACATATAAAAAGTTTTCTGTAAGCCTTTCAAACCCACATGAAAATGGGATGTCCATTCACAGCTGAAAATTCGGTTTGTAGCTTAGATTTTAGCTGGAAACGGCTATTCAGGTGGAGAATTTCCCATTCCCAGCTGGAAATGCTAATTCTTGCTAGAAATAGTATCTCCAGGCTGGAAGTACAAATGATTCCCAACTGGAAAGTCGTTTTTGTCGAGCGCATCGGGCAAGTGACAAAACAGCCATCTACTGGTACTGTCGCACACTACACTTCCCCCACAATAAACTAGGACGTAATACATGAACCAAAACATTTGGGCTGAAGGAAAAAAAAAATGTTCACAGGTCGAGTCATTTTGGTCAGCAGATTCTCCTGCCGGACCGCGACATGCGTGGCATAGCAGCACAACCCTGAGGTTCCTCTGTAGTGGAGGTGTTTTCGTGAGCTCGTCTTGGGTTGCTTGGTCAGCCCCTGGTCGCCTCAGGTCTTGACAGTGTAGTCTGGGTCTGGGCTGCCACGGGTGTTGCAGGCGGGCTGGCCGTGAGTTCCCCAGGATGTCCCGTCATTGGAACCAGGTGCTTCCAGTTGCACTGGAGTATCCTTGACCGAGTCTCCACCACGTGGGAAAGCGGCGTTGAGCTGGTTCCAACACTGTCGCAGGGGAGTTGACGTCTTGAACCCAGACCCGCTCTCCTGCCTGAAGAGGCCACAAGGTGTGAGCGGCGTGCCTTCGATTGAAATATGACGTTTGGTGCCTTCGGTTGTCTTAGTCACGTTGATTGAATGGGACTGAAAGAGGCCGAGCTAACTCCAGCAGTTGCAACATCTTCGGCAGCCGTGTCTGTAGGTGTCTACCTATGAGCAGCCGAGCAGGGCTCGCTCCATTTACACCTGGGGTGTATCGATATGCTAGAGGTGCCAGGTAGGGATCATCCGCCTTCCGCAGCAGGTCCTTGACTCTCCGCACCATCCGTTCCACCTCCCCGTTGACTGCGGAAAAGAGGGGGCTTCTAGTGACGTGGCAGAAGCAGTAAAACTCTGCAAAGGCAGATAATTTTTTTGCAGCATGCTGAGGACCATTGTTACTGTGCACAAGCCTCAGAATCCATTGTCGTGCAAAAACACTCTTCATCGCATTGATGACCGCAGGTGCTGCGGTTGAACGCAGGCTGATAACTTCCAAGAAGCCCAACCGGTAATCCACCAAAAGGACAAAGTCTTAGTCGTTCAGGTGAAAAGATCGATGCCGACCCCTTCTCAAGGCAGAGTTAGAGTGGTTGACGCCAACATAAGTTACGAGCGCTGCAGTCTGGTTTCGGGGCATGCGGAGCAGTTCAACAGCAGTGTTTCTATATGGTCATTGATGCCCAGTCATCAGACTGACCCCAGAGTTAAATCTTTGTATCGGTTGATTATTTGATGCCCGTCATGGAGGAGCAGTACTGAAGCAGCAGACTGTACTCGCGGTCATTGGCTTAGACCTGGCGTAGGTGCTTGAGTTGTGAAGAGACGATGTCATGGAAGGAGCGGATGACTTCTTGGGCAAAGAGCTCGACTTGATTCAGCCACTTGGATGAAGGAGAATTTAGTGGTGCGGGTGAAAGCGTATCCGCAGTTGATAACAGCTTCCCCGGTACGTAGAGTACTTGGTACTGGAAGCTCATGAGCTTTAAGCGAAACCTCTGTATACAAGGTCGCAATACATCTACACCCATGGACCCCAGGAGTGCCACTAGCAGTTGATGGTCCGTCATAAGGACGAAGTTAAGTCTACAGACGCATTCCTTGAACCTTTGCACCACGCAGGGGGCTCAAAGCTTCTTTTTCGGTCACCGAACGGTTGTTCTTGGAGAAGTACTGCCCAGAGACCGTAGAAGCTGGCGTCAGCCAAGATCGTTGTATTGTATGTGCTGTTGTACCAAGCCACGCAGAGATCTGAGCACATCAGCTTCTTTAGTTTGGAGAAGGCATACTGCTGCGCCGGGCCCCGCATCCAGGCAAAGTTTTTGAGCAGCAGTGCTCTGATCTGCGCTGTCACCACTGAAACGTGTGGCGGTGTTCACAATTGTGTGAAACGTGTGGCGGTATTCACAATTTATTAAAACCTAAGAGACGACGAAATCCTGCAACATCTTCAGGTGGATTCATGGCTTGGATGGCCGCAACCTTGTCTGGGTCAGGAGAAATGTCTTCCGCGCTGACCACGACGGCCAGAAACTTCACACTAGAAGTGGCAAACGAACACTTCGCACAGTTGAACGCGACTCCTGTTTTTGCTAGCCGGTCCATGACTTATCGGAGACAGCAGTCATGCTCGGAGCGTGTCTTCTCAGAAACGAGGATGTTGTCGATCTTGTTCACCACACCCTCTTGGCCTTCCACGATCCAAGACATCTGCCGCTGGAAGTATTCCCGTGCAGACGTGATGCTAAACGGCAGCCCGGGAAAAACAATAGTGTCCAAACGGGGTGATGAATGTGGTCAATTCTTGGAGCTAGAGGGACTGCTTGACCTCGTGGAAGCTTGGAATGGCATCTAACTTGGAGATAACTGTTGCCTCTCCAAGCAATCAAAGGCATTGTTTCACTGTTGAGAGCACGTCACCCCCTCGAAGCATCACCTTGTTGAGGTATGTCCACACAGTCGATAACCTTGGGGACGACAACTAGTCCAGCTCACCAGTCAGTGGATGCTTCTACTCGATGAATCACGCCCTCCGCTTTCAGCTTGTCTAGCTCAGTCTTGACGACATTACGGAGAGAGAGTGGAATGCGCCGAGGTTTGCTCAACTTGGAGAAAGGCGTAGCATTATTGGGTTGCAGTCTGATATAGTGTAGGCTTCTGGGAGTGTCCTAAGTCCTCGGAGGGCTGTGAAGTCCTCGCGACTTCGTCGACCAACATTCAGACACCGAGGGCTTGGATTGCCAGGAGTAGAGAAGCTGCTTGGTTGACTTGCCATGCCACGACAGGGTAGCGAAGTAAGTGCATTTGACCGGCAGTATGTTGTTGCCCGGGCCTTTCAACTCGCTCTTGGTGTTTTGAAGCTTCGAGGGGATGCCTGAAAACGTACTGGGTACAACTGAAACTTCGGCGCCGAAGTCAACTTGGGAGGAAAGTGGGTGGGAAAGTATCTCTACGAACTTCACGTTTGGGCGCTCTCTCGCAAACAGTGGCGTAGCCAAAGGAGAGTTGGGGAAGTTTTATTAGCAGTGTGACAAACAGCCCAAGAAGGAACATATAAAGCTGGAAAAGTATACGATAAATTGTAATATATATATATATATATATATATATATATATATATAAGGAAAGAAATGTATACTTAAGGGCTCGTTTTTCTGTGTTTTTACACAATATTAATGACATCTAACAGACAATAATGCCAAGGAGAGTATAGGGGAAGATATTAGACCGAATTGTAATGTAAATCTGAAGAAAAGTGGATGAAAAGATAACTTAAATTGCCGTGAGCAGGATCCTAACGTGCGACCTTCAAATGACGCGTTCGATGCTCTACTACTGAGCTACCACGACAGCTATCCCCCCAGCCACTTTATTGGGTTTATATGTGAATTAAACGTGGGAGTGTCCGTCAGCGCCACCAGTAGCCATGGCGGTGAGTGTGGCACACTCTTTTGAGCCTGTTTGGCGTCATGTAGCACGTGAACTTATTACGAGTGGGCAGCTGACCAATAGTCCCTCATTAATGAATAAAGGAAAGAACTGTATACTATATATATATATATTAAAGTAAGGGAAAAAAAGTGTATACCTAAGGGCTCGTTTTTCCGTGTTTTAACACAATATTAATGAGATCTAACAGACAGTAATGCCAAGGAATGTACAGGGGAAGTTATTAGAACCAATGGAATGTAAATAAGAAGAAAGAAAAGTGGATGAAACAATAACCAGCCGTTGGCAGAGCTCGAACCTACGACCTTCGAATAACGCGTTTGATGCTCCAACCACTGAGCTACCACAGCGGCTTTCCCTCCATCCACTTTTTTGGGTTTATATGTGAATTTAGAAGTAGGAGTGACAGTCAGCGCCATCTATAAGCCAAACGACGAGTGTGAAAACACTCTTACGCGCATGTTTGGCATCACGTAGCACGTGAACTTATGAGCGGGCAGCTGATTAATTGTCCCTCTTATACAACCTAAACACACCAAGTCTGCCATTACGAGACCCTCGTTCAATGAAATAAGGGAAAGAAATGTATACCTAAGGGCTCGTTTTTCCGTGTTTTAACACAATATTAATGAGATCTAACAGACAGTAATGCCAAGGAATGTACAGGGGAAGTTATTAGAACCAATGGAATGTAAATAAGAAGAAAGAAAAGTGGATGAAAAAATAACCAGCCGTGAGCAGGACTCGAACCTACTGAAAAAAGAAAGGATGAAAGAATAGCCAGCCGTGAGCAGGTTAGTAGCCAGCTTCCTGCTCACGGCTGGTTATTCTTTCACCCACTTTTCTTTCTTATTTACATTCCATTGGTTCTAATAACTTCCCCTACACATTCCTTGGCATTACTGTCTGTTAGATCTCATTAATATTGTGTCAAAACACGGAAAAACGAGCCCTTAGGTATACACATACCTCTTTCCTTTATATATATATATATATATATATATATAGATTCGCTTTATCTGTTCTTCATTTACATCTGTTTGCCACTTTTCTTCGGCTGCGGTTGTTTTTTCGTCAGTTGTCGAGTGCGCACTGGGAGCAGCGTCGCCTTTCGAGAAATAATTAATCGTCGAACGTTACCTTACAGCAGGGGCGGCGCCAGGATGTTTTTACCGGGGGGGGGGCCACCACGAAAAGTGAGTTCCTCCGGGGGGGCAAGCAAGTGGTACTTGGGTACTTTGGGCGGGCACTTGGGGCGGGCACTTGGGTGGGCATAGGGGGGGCAGGCGAGAATTTCGGGGGGGCTCCAGCCCACCCTTGCCCCCCCCCCCTGGTGCCGCCCCTGCCTTACAGTTGGCGTTTCGGTGCGGCCATCGAGTTTCATAAGAAAGGTGCTGCTTGACTCAAAACAAGAACTGCCAGGCAATACGTTTAGGCAGCATATTTCAAAGCGGTGACTTCGCATTGGTGGGAAGCCACGCGATCAGCAAAGTTCGGGCAGTGACGAATGCGAAAAACGAAAACCTTAGTAGTGACGATACATGTCAGCTGGTAAAGTTTTGCCTTGAAAACTAGCGCTCGTTTCTCCCCTGGCGGTAAGATTCGCGGGTAAACATTTCCAACGCTTCCCTTCAGGTGCCGGTAAGGTCGCTCCCGCGCGTTTGTATAAAACATCCAAATAACGTCTTGAAGTAGAAGGCATGAACTTGTTTTTACATAAGGGATCTATGACAATATAGTCGCTTCAATTCAAGTCGAAAGTCTTACAACACCTGTAAATTACAAAGGCCAAACCAATCTCATCACAATATCAATTTTGGGTCTTCTCCGAGACCAAGACGTTTATAGTCATTTTTGAATATTTTGAACACGAAATTCATAATTTTTTTTACAAGTTGGCAACGCTGTTTACCAATATGGCAGCGCCTGCAATACGTGAATCCACGGAGGAAGGATCCTCCGTGCGTGAATCTTTGTACGCCAAGCCGCCCTAGAAAAGACGTGGCGCAGGCGCTCGCAGCATCACCGTGCGAAGATTTTCCGCGCCAGTCGTCTTTTCGATCTTCCCGCACTACGTTTAGGCTAGCGCTTGAGAAAGACATTGCAAAACGGAGAACTTCGTCCCATCATCATGCTGTCCTTTAGCTCTACGTACGACGTTATGAGCACCGACGGACGATACGATGTAAGCAGTGTTTCAAAACTTGTCACGTGAGAAAAAACAAGCTGCTCAGTGTATCGCTGCTGGTCGGCGAAGTGATTTCAAGCCTTTGAGAAGTACCGTCCTCAACTTGAGAAGTTTTCGTGATCGGGGTACTTCTCGTTGGAGTTTATCGCTCGGCTAAATGTGCACGACTTAAGCCAGGCTCTAAGACGTTGATTGTAGTTTCTGAGCGGAACGATTGAGGAGAATTATCAAAGGCATGAAAACATCTGGTGTGACGTCTCATCTTGAAGGTAGAGTTCACTAGAACAGATGAGTGTTCGCAATGAGGGCAAGGTTCCTTTTGCAAATAAGAACCTTGAAAATTTTTTTGCAGTCAAATTTAGCGGCAATCTGGCAACATTGACTCTCCCAGTCTGGCCACCATTTACTTATGCAACGCCAAAAGGAACCTTGCCCGCGATGAGCTTCTAAAAACGAAACCCAAACAGGGTCAAAGCTGTTTGCGGCGCTGCGATCGGTAGCCTGCTCGCAAGTAGTAAAGCCGGTACGCACCGATGATCTCACCAGAGAAGGATTGGCCACCCTGGTGCAGTATCTGGCCACCCCCTCCCGTAGGCATTCGTCAATTAACTCACGGCCCTCAGTCCCCACCAGCTGCGGAGCAACTGACCACGGCGGCGGTCAGATCTGCAAAGCAGCAGAGGGTGCTAGAAATCTCTGGATACGGACAGGCCACCATTGGAACTTGAACTTAGCAACATTTAACGTTAGAACGTTATCTAGTGAGGGAAGTCCAGCTGTATTATTCGAGGAGCTAGAAGGCATTAAATGAGATATAATAGGGCTGAGTGAGGTTAGGAGGACAGATGAGGCCTATACTGTCTTACAGAATGGGCACGTCATTTGCTATCGGGGCTTGGCAGACAGAAGAGAACTGGGAGTAGGGTTCCTAATTCACAGAAACATAGCTGGCAACATAGAGGATTACTATAGCATTAATGAAAGGGTGGTAGGCATTGTAATTAAACTGAATAAAAGATACAAAATGAAGGTAGTACAGGTTTACGCGCCTACATCCAGCCATGATGACGCTTCAGTTGAAAGCTTCTATGAAGACGTGGAATCGGCAATGAGTAAGGTGAAAACACAGTATACTATAGTAATGGGCGACTTTAATGCAAAGGTAGGGAAGAAGCAGGCTGGAGACCAGGCAGTAGGAGATTATGGCATCGGCACTAGAAACGCCAGAGGAGAGCTACTAGTAGAATTCGCAGAACGCAATAATCTGCGTATTTTGAATACCTTCTACCGAAAACGAGAAAACCGCAAGTGGACATGGAGGAGCCCTAATGGCGTAAATAAGAACGAAATAGACTTTATAATGACTGCACACCCAGGAGTCGTGCAGGATGTGGAAGTGGTTGGCAAGGTAAGATGCAGTGACCATAGAATGGTACGGGCTCGAATCCGCCTAGACTTGAAGAAGGAACGACAGAAACTGATACGCAAGAAGCCAATCAATGAGCTAGCACTGAGAGGGAAAGTACAGGAATTCAGAGTGTCACTGCAGAACAGGTACTCGGCTCTTAGCGAGGAAACCAACCTTAGCGTAGATACAATGAATGATAATCTGACGAGTATCATCACGGAGTGTGCAGTGGAAGTTGGAGGCAGGGTAGCTAGACAGGACACCGGCAAGCTTTCCCAGGAAACGAAGAACCTAATTAAGAAGCGTCAAATCATGAAAGTGTCAAGTACAACAGACAAAATAGAACTGGCAGAGCTTTCGAAGTTGATTAATAGACGTAAAGTATGCGATGTAAGAAGGTATAACATGGAGAGAATTGAGCACGCTCTGAAAAACGGAGGAAGCGTCAAAGCAGTGAAGAGGAAACTTGGGATAGGCAAAAGGCGGATGTATGCACTAAGGGACAAAGAAGGCAAAATAACTACCAATATGGATAGGATAGTTAAAATAGCGGAGGAGTTTTACAGAGATCTGTACAGTATCCGAGACAACCACGACCTTAATACTATAAGAACTAGCAGTAACCCAGACGACACCCCACCGGTAATGATAGAAGAAGTCAGAAAAGCTTTGGAGAGCATGCACAGAGGCAAAGCTGCTGGTGAGGATTGGGTAACATCAGATCTGCTGAAAGATGGAGGACAGATTGTGTTAGAAAAACTAGCCACTCTATTTACGAGGTGTCTCCTGACGGGAAAAGTACCAGAGTCTTGGAAGAACGCTAACATCATCTTAATACATAAGAAAGGAGATGACAAGGACTTGAAGAATTACAGGCCGATCAGCTTGCTCTCTGTAGTATACAAGCTATTTACAAAGGTAATTGCTAGCAGAGTAAAGAAAACATTAGAATTCAATCAACCAAAGGAACAAGCAGGATTTAGAACAGGCTACTCAACAATTGACCACATTCATACTATCAATCAGGTAATAGAGAAATGCTCAGAGTATAACCAACCACTATACATAGCCTTCATAGATTATGAGAAGGCGTTTGATTCAGTAGAAATATCAGCCGTCATGCAGACACTGCGGAATCAGGGCGTAGATGAAATATATATAAACATTCTGGAGGAAATCTACAGGGGATCAACTGCTACCATAGTGCTTCATAAAGAAAGCAACAGAATACCAATAAAGAAGGGTGTAAGGCAGGGGGACACAATCTCCCCAATGCTATTCACTGCGTGCTTACAGGACGTTTTCAGAAGCCTAGAATGGGAACAGTTAGGGATAAGAGTTAATGGAGAGTACCTCAGTAACCTGCGCTTCGCCGATGACATTGCATTGCTGAGTAACTCAGGGGACGAATTGCAACTCATGATTACGGAGTTAGACAAGGAGAGCAGAAAGGTGGGTCTTAAAATTAATCTGCAGAAAACGAAAGTAATGTACAACAACCTCGGAAAGGAGCAGCGCTTTGCGATAGGTAATAGTGCACTTGAAGTTGTAAAAGACTATGTCTACTTAGGGCAGGTAATAACCGCAGAGCCTAACCACGAGATTGAAGTAACTAGAAGAATAAGAATGGGGTGGAGCACATTCGGCAGGCACTCTCAAATTATGACAAGTAGATTGCCACCGTCCCTCAAGAGGAAGGTATATAACAGCTGTATCTTGCCGGTACTTAGCTACGGAGCAGAAACCTGGAGACTCACAAAGAGGGTTCAACTTAAATTGAGGACGACGCAGCGAGCAATGGAAAGAAAAATGGTAGGTGTAACCTTAAGAGACAAGAAGAGAGCAGAGTGGATTAGGAGACAAATGGGAGTTAAGGATATCATAGCTGCAATAAAGAAGAGGAAATGGACATGGGCCGGGCATGTAGCACGTAGACAGGATAACCGCTGGTCATTAAGGGTCACCAACTGGATTCCCAGAGAAGGGAAGCGGGGTAGGGGGAGACAGAAGGTTAGGTGGGCAGATGAGATTAAGAAGTTTGCGGGTATAAATTGGCAACAGCAAGCACAGGACCGGGTTAACTGGCGGAACATGGGAGAGGCCTTTGTCCTGCAGTGGACGTAGACAGGCTGATGATGATGATGATGATGATATATGAAGAAGACAAGGAAATGGCGGAGCATGTTATTACTAGTGATATTGTTAATATTTATGACTAAAAGTTTGGAAAAATTTCTGTTTCGGAGCTGTGTGGGAGCTGTGTCTATGATAAGAAAGCAAATAGCAATGTTTTAGTTGATGATGGTAATGATTTAGAATTGCCATGCAATTTGTTTCTGATGAGTTTTGCATAATACTTTTTTTGTCCAGCATTGCGAGTCAAGTGTCCACCGTCGAATAAACACACTCCTTGGTCCCTTTTTGGCATGGCTGAGAAGAGCAACACAGGAGCAATAGCCAGAGCACTAATACGCCATAAGGATCTTTTTGCCTCATAATAACTTGGTCTAACTGCACAGGGTCAACATATCCTAAGTCTGTAACACCTTAAAGGGCCCTGCACCAGGTTTTAGAATTTCGAGCAGGCACAAGCTATGTATGCACTGGGCACTCACGATCTCGTCTGCCAAGATTTGCAATGTTGCGCACACCAGAAATAGGCGAAATATCAGACAGAACACCACTTGGCCTTCTATCTCATGGGCGCACGCCCCAACATGGTGCTGGTGACGTATAAAATAAGAAATGGTTCTGCGTACGTCGAAGTGGTACGCGACTGTGCGAGAATTATTCAAGGCAGTGTGTGCAATTTGTGCAACCTGTTGCCTGAATAGAAGTGTGAAGGTTAACAGAAATATTAAAACATACAAGCGGACTCTATGTCACGTCATTTTTTTTAACTTCGTATTGAGCGAGATGCGAGACTAAGCTAGCTCCATTTCGTTTGCGTTTGTGTTCTCGCATCGTGCCGCGATGCCAGCCCTTACAACGCCTGGCGTGTTTCTGGTGCATCGTCCCTTAGAGCAATGTCAGCAACGCGACGCTGTGTATCGTGGTAGAATGCATGATGGATGCCATCCTCTCTAAACGTGCACTCATACAGGGATCCATCCCACAGAAACAGGCAGTACAGTACATAAAACATTGAAACGATACAAAACCGCTTGCGTGCATGACCTGGCATGCGCATGTCATGGGAATGTAACCTTGCGTGTGATCTTCCGGCTCTGACTTGCTTCGATATCGAAGACGGCAGGGAAATAATTCGGCTTGCGAAGTCTACACTGAGCAATTGGCAAAGGTTGGAAGCTCAACTCCTCGCATTATGCTATCACGGCTTGTAATGAGCCAATCAAAATATTCTAGTGGTGCAAATCTTTTCATTTAATTGGGCACACAGCTCCCAGTGTCTAAGTAAAATTTCTCATGTGACCTTTAGTGAAAAGCTGTGTAATAAGTAAATGCAAAGAAAACAAAGACTTCACGGGCATCATTTTTTTTATTTACTCTACTTTTCTCTGATGACTGCCTGCGGCTGCACAGAAGCACATCCTGTTCCCTACGCATGCGAAAACACGCTAGGGAGAAGCCGAGCAGACGATGCGACATGAATGAATACATGTGAAGAGGCTAATCTGCCTTCCTATTGGCTAAGAGGCTTTTTAGCCTTGACAGTGCTAAAAGGAACTTATGAGATGGAGTATAGGTTGCACCTTCTGAAAGCTCAATTTTGCCTGGTAACATGAATACCAGTCTCCATCTGTACTTGAAAGCAAAAGTTGAAGTTAAATAGCATTCATGTAGGCACTGATTTTGAAAATAGGAATTCATAGGCACTTGTAGGAATTTATTTAAAAACACACCTATATGTTCCTGCAAATTGTCACATGGTCAAAATCTAAATGGGGCCAAACAGGATTTGATTTATTGGCTGGTGCTCAAGAAATCTATTTCAGTGGCATGCAGCATGACGTAGAGCCTCTCTACGCTTCTCTCACCAGATCTAATAAATTCTTCAATTTCTCGCGCAACATTTTCTTTTAGAACCCTGGAATCTAACAGCAAAGGCATGCAATCACACTCTCTACAATGTGACAAGTTCGAACAGGGTGTTCCCCTTAGAGAAGCTGTATGATCTAATAATCTGCTGCTTGAACAATGCCCCATCTGGCCAGCTAGCATGTTGCTTTCTTTTTTTTTTCAGACTCGCACATGCGGCATGGCGAAAATAAAGGAAGTATGCAGCCGTTTCTCAATGCGAGCAACATAATAACATATTTCCTTTCAAGGTCGACACCGTTTGTGCTGTTTTCTGTTGCGGCCGCTAGGTGGCGAGTGCTCAGTTGGAATCACAAATACAGTTATACCTTTTGACGACCTCCGTTGTTACGCCTCATTTGTGGTTTTTTATTCCTGTTCATTTAAATTTTATGCTGGCCAGATTTTGTTGTACCCTTGTTCATTTCATGCTACCTTCCTCTCCCAGTCGATTTTGCCTTTGAAAGAATTTATGAATTCTGTCAAAAGCTTGCATGGTATCGGCTGCCTTTGCTTTTTTGCCCAGTTCCTGCGCACGCTAGCAAAGCCTGTAATTGTCACAGCAAAAAAAGCGGGAGAGCGTAAGAATAAGATGATAAAAACTGTAGTTGTTAAGCATGCGCCGTTACCATTTCATGAGTGAAGAAACTACATATATGGTGTGCTTGTGTCACGGTAAATATATTAGTTGGAAGTAGCACTCTGTGTGTTACCTTCTTGTCCCTGTCTTCATGCGCTTGCCGATTTCTGTAGAAGCTTCAAACTCGGTCCACGTTGTCAAATTCATGCGCAGACTCAGACATGGTCACCAGGTTGATACTCCATGTTGTGTCATCTGAGATTGCAATGATGGTAGGGTAGGGATAGCTGCCAATCTTTTGCTGGTTCTCGACAGGCTGGTGGGTGAGCTGCCAATATTTAGAGCACTCCAAGTATATAGCAACATGAACATTTTGTTTGCCAGTGATGCTCAGCTGCATAACGTCAAACTTCGTTGCCGGGTTAATTCAATGGGCCAACTGGCATGGCGTAATCTGCGTGGTCTCTTGCTTGGCTGTGTTGTATGTGAAGATCACAAATGGAAAGATGACATCCCACATTTAGTGTTCAACATCAACTTGCAGGGGTGCTCCAAAGTTCCCTCTTTCCCTTGAAAATGTTCCACACCTGACGTGTTTTTGCACTGCTACTAGGATTGGAAGCACTGCTTTGACTTCATAATGACTTTGTAAGTTTTGACAATCCGTGCTATCATGAAGCTCTCATAAAGGTGTAATCTCTGCTCACATGACTGTGCGCCGTTCCTGTTGAAGCCGAAGGTCACTTTTCTTACCTGATGAGGTGTCCAAGGTTTTTACCTTAATACAACTCTCAGCTTACACCAAACCATCCATTTTGTACTAATTTGACGAAGAGAATTTGCGAGACCAAGTAGAAATATGCACATAGAAATAGGCTTAGGCCATGTGCCACATCACAGTTCAAAATATTTAAGTGAACTCCATCAGTTTTTTTTAATTATGCTGAGGGTTAATGGCCCTTATGTGAAGTAAAGTTATCCTGCAGTTCTATGTATATGTATATACACACACACACACACCTAGTTTACTACTTTTAACTTTAACCAGAACCCTCCATATCTTTATTGAGACGACTCTTTATGAAAAATAAAAAAATCGAGAGTGCCTGACCGGTTCGACTTGGGTGTCACTCAGTACTCCGGACGGACAAAGTACTCCACCTATTTTTTCACTCTACTCTTTCTCTTCAGTACTCCTGCCACTAAAAGATTAAGCTATTTATAGCATCAGAACAACACAAGAGCAGGCAGGTATACTACAATATGATTCAGTGGTCTTAATCCTTTTTATACACGAATAAATTTTTATATGGTTAGTTTTATATTTCTTATTTTAGTCATTTACTTAATTCAAAGAGATACTGAACAAAAATTGGAAAAAGTGATGAAATTTCAAAATTACACTCAGAAGATGGCACTGTTTCGATAAACTGAGTTTATTTCTCGTATTTTTAAACAGTTGGTTGTATTTTTGATGGCTTGTGAGCACATGGCGGCTGCTCGCGAGTGCGAGCAGTGATGGCGAACTCATTGAGGCATATGCAGGATGCACATGTTCTTGTCCTCCTCTCCCTTTGCTCCACCTATTTTTTCACTCCACTCTTTCTCTTCCACAAAAGCGCTGGTGCTTTGCCCCAGCCGGAAGCATTGTTCACTGCTTTTGCTGTTCATACTGGTTCTAGGAACCCAAGTGGGAGATGAGCGAGTCAAAAGGCAGTTTCGAGTGAGTTTGACGTCGCCAAACGTCACATCTTCTAGTTTACGATGCAGCCCCTAGACGCGACAGTTTGCGAAAAACTCATAAAATTAATTATCTTCCCGTAGTTTCTGCTTCGAATGAAGGTTGTCTGTATCGATTTCAAGATCCAACCTATATATTTGGCTGAAAATATTGCCAGCAAAAATTTTGTTTAGTATCCCTTTAGGTCAGTGTTTTTTTAATTAGCAAAAATTTTGGATGCCTAAAACACTGCAAGAAGAACGTAAGAGCTCAAGGACACTCCTTTCTTGTGCTCCTGCATTCTCATTGCGGTGTTTTAGGCCTATGAAAGTTCCCCTCTTAATGATGTACCAGCTAGGTCAGCAAAAAGTACTTCCATGTTACGGTTTTCTTCTGTATGTGTCATTAACCATCCATACAGTAATCTTTTCATACACTGTTTCATATTCTTGTACAGATTCTCGCTGGAGATGGAACCATTGGGCACATGCCAAGACCAAACCATTGTAGTGAAACGGACCATGTAAGAAAGTTTTGCATTTATTTTTTCGCCAATAATCTTTAGCGTTGGCAAACGCAGCAATACTAGCCAATTCGTTTCAGGATGACATCGCAGTAGAACCAGTGCCTGCGACGGGTCCGTCTTGCGAGTCGGCACAACCTGTAAAAGCATCACCAGAGCCAGTGTGTAAACTGGGTCACATCACAGAGAAATCTGTTCAAGTACAACTACTAACCTGCCCCGCAGCATCACAAGCAGATGTAAAACAAATTATGTCATCAATTGCTATGCAAACAGAACCTCAAGCTGTTTCTACAGGTATGTTGTCTCATTTGGCTTAACATAAAAATAAAAAACTAAAAGAGTGAAGCGGGGAGTCTTATAGCATACCTGCTAACTTCTCAGATTTTTCCGTAAAATGTACTAATTTCGACTGCGCTTACGATTCTGAAAATCCTGATGGAAATTTTAGAAAAAATATTTCATTTCTGATAAAAAAAAAATGAAAAAGGGTGGCCCCCGCGATTGGCTACGGTGCATTGCCATAGCTAGTCGCGGAGGTGGGACAATTGCCGTTGTGTTATATTTCGCCACCAGGATAAAACAATATTGATTGATGTTATCATTATCACATACCTGCCAAGATTCCCCCCGTATTGTCCGGGAGACTCCCGGATTTCGATTGTTCCTCCCATTTTTAAGGTTGCCATGAAAATCTCTCGGAAATCGAAATTTGTGTGCGAGATGTGGCTGCATTGACAAAAATGCAGGTCAGTCTGTTCCAGGCTTTTTGCGAACCAACCGTATTTCATTATGAACGAACTTGAGAGGCGTTCATCTAAACATACAATTGAGTCTCAGTGATGCGAAACTGCGACAGATACGAATTCGTGAAATTCCCAGTCAAATTCATGTGTCTATTGGGCCGAAACTCGAATTTTCCAAACACTTTTCTTGAACAAGGCGTGTGAATGAACTTCAGTACCGAAACAGTTCTGATCAAGAGCAGCGTGCTCGAAGCTTCGGAAGTACGCGTGCAAACAGCACAGGCGCCGTCTTCTACAATGCGTGTGGTTGTCGTTACCACAACCGCTATGGACGAAACCGTAGTCGTTCGGCACAATCATGTATGGCGACGACGTTACCAACAGAACTTTGAAAGTGTGCGCGCGGCCAATGCTCAACCAGTCAAAGCAATGCTGCTTTCAGCGAACTCTGTGGACAAAACCGAGGCACTTGTGATCATAGATAGCATGAAATGATTTAGTATTGAAGGCACGTGAATTGAAAACAAAACTACCACTTGCCGCAATCGCCGCGCACAAAACCGCGATCGCGGCGATGCGATAGCGATCTACGAGCTCCGAAGGCACGTGGCTGACACAGCGGTAGATTAAAGGCAATACGTAAGAAAGTCTAAAGGCGTTTTGGTTTTCCTGTCCATAGAATCTAGAAACGAGCAAAGCCAAAGTTTTTACCCAGGTTTTCGTGGCAGCCAGCTGTGCCGTCCCATCCGTTCACGTATAAAGACATATGCGAGTTGTTTTGACGGAAATCGATTCTTTTGTTAGTTGTTTTGATGACACGAAATTTCGGGAGCATTTGCGCTCCCCCTTTGAGACACTCACTTTAGTGGGAATCCCTACCCTCGAATGTTCGGCCACTCTAAGCCATTATGAGACTGCAACGGCAATGTTTGCGCTTGTGTTTGGGACCCCCCTCCTCTTGTTTTTTCACGATGTTTTATATTGTTTTTTTCCTTTTTGTGCCGAAAATGGGGGAAAGTAATTCAGCACGTCGATTTGACTTATGGTGGCAAAACATAATTATGCTTGTCGCTAAAGCCAAATCCATCACAGCTACAAATTAAAAAAAAATCTGTGACCCCCCCCCCCCCCCTTCCCCGCTCGTAAGTTTTACGAATTTCTCTGTTGCCAGGTTGGCAGGTATGCTGTAACAACACATTGGGGATGTTATAAGAAGTAAGGCTAACAGTTGCCTCCTTTAGGATTTGATCTGACAGTATTCTCAATCTGCTGATGTAAAGGAATATGGCCGCTCCAGCTAGTGAAGTGACTTTCGTGCTTTCTGTCTCTTCGATGCTAAGTAAGCGGTGTGAGTGCAGCACAAACGGTACAAATGTATGAACCGTGAACTCATGTCTGCCGCACCCACTTTATTGAGTTCTCAGTTTCAGCACAAGCTATGCAGCTTTTGTGGGCAGGTCCCGGCTGTGGCGCGACGGCACACTCCACCTGTTATGGGTGCCGCTCAGATTAGTTTGCCCTTGCCGCGAATCAGTGATAGTGTTTTTTTTTTCATGTTTATATCATTTAGCATTGTCAAATTTTTTTGTCGAGGGTGTTAAAAAGCTCCAGAGGGTATAAGCAGAGTAAATAAACCTCAACTAAATTTAACAGAGCTCCCCCCCCCCCCCCTGTTCCACCTCTGTCTCTATGAAGCCAGCCCAGCATATTTTAGATGCGGAAGCATCTTATACTCGCGCCTTGTAGTGCGCCGTCCGCACCGCTTCTCAAACATTCGACAGCTGACGCGCGCGCATGCGCCGTCGCCCACCATCTGTGCCGCGCGCGCTTCTCCTTCGAGAACATTCGACAGCTGACAGCGCATGCGCCGTCGCGCCGTCGCCATCTGTGCCGCGCGCGCGCTTCTCCTTCGAGAACATTCAACAGCTGACAGTGCATGCGCCGTCGCGCTGTATATACTCAAGGTCGGCGCTCGCTCGCTCAGTTGCCGCTCGTCGGTTGGTTTGTACGGCGCGTCGACGTCCAAGGTCGCGGTAAAATGAATTCCAACGAATCCACAAACACAATGATCGACGTCCCTTCGACCAGCGCCGTCCTTTCGCATACGTGTGTACGTGTTCACTCATTTAACACCCCCTCCTACAACCACGTTAACCAATTTAGCCATCGACCCAAGTAAGTCGCAATTTAACACCCTATTTCACAACCACGTTAACCAATTTAGCCATCGACCCAAGTAAGTCGCACTTTAACACCCCGTTAACCAATTATATGCTCCGCATCCTCCTCAGTGTTCCCCCGAGGGAAGCTGCGGGCAATTTTTTTTCTCACAGCATTCTGTCTGGCAGCTATTTCAGGAGGTTCTGTTTACTCCCACTTGTTTTAATGCTTTTAAAATTTCAGTATGGAGCCAGTGATAGGCCAAGCACTCAGTGCAGAATACCGTTTCATTGGATTTTTATGTGCAAAGTATGTTGTCTGGTTGAACAACCAAGGTGCCTGTTTCAGCTTTGACAAGCTAACAAGTCTTGAATCGTGTAGCGTTATCTCTTGGTTTTAAACAACATTACATCTGATAATAGAAATGTATGACAGAGTGAGTCTTTGAGTAGTTTCACACAAACTTGGCTGCCAATAAAAAGACTTGTAACTTATTAGATGTCTACCCACGGGAATCTTTTCGACCTGCTTAGAAGTCCAGCGGAAATATGTTACCAAGTTCCCCTTGAGTCACTTCCACTGCGGTACATTAGTCGTGCAGATAATCGTAGCAAAATTGTGAAGGGGCTAAACACTGTCACTTGGAACAGTAGTTTTTTGTCCATGACTATTCTTTTTAACATGTGTACATGCCGTATAGTGCAAGTATGGTTGATGACAGTTTAGAACTACTTCTAATCACTGAGAGGGATCTATTAAAATTGGTGATGCCCTGAAAAACTATAAATATTATCGTGTGCCGATTTCTGTCTTTCTATTAATTTTCTTCTTTTTCTTTTTCTTTTTTTTTCATGCAGTAAACATGCTAGTGGTGCAGAAGTTACGTGTCTTCAGCAGGACAGGTCCTTGAAATCCATGAAAACTCTTGAATTTGAAAAATGCATTTTCAAGGCACTCGAAAGTCCTGGAATTTTTCCCAATTCTTGAAAATCCTTGAATTTCCTGAGCAGTGCATTCTCATATCGACATTGCGACCTCCTAAATGCGGTACATCGGTGTAAGAACCTGTTAAACTCCCCATTTCTGAAGCAGCGATGGGGCGTGGGTGCACATGATCTCATTCTGCAAAAGTGCATGCGAAAAAAAAAGTTAGTTTGTGGCGAGGGTGAAGCAGTGAATGTGATAGCAATAAATTAGAATGTCACACGAAGAAGGGCGAGCAAGCCCATACATGCAACGCGCCGCTCAATAACGAAGGACACACACTGAAAGCGCACAGGACAAGTGCTGATAAATGACTGTCATAGCTCAACACTGGAAGCGTGCTGCTTAAACAAACCAAGAATGTTGCTAGAAAAGAACACACATGTATCCACAGGATGAGTGTAAATTAAACACTGTCACAGTTGTTACTTCTTGGTTGTTGAGCAATGAGCTGCGAATGTCAACTGTGCACAAGCCGGCACTCTTGATGGGGTGGTGCCATCAAATTTCAAGGCTATAGCAAACACCTTGTGGGTTTAAGAATATATTTTAAGTCACTTTTTAGGTATACCTAAATGCTCATTCCCCTAATCGAGGCCCATCGCGAGCGCGTCCAACGCTAACGTAGCTCTACCGGAAGGGCAACAAGGGCTCTAGTGACGTCACACCAGATCTGTAGTTAGCTGAGTGACCTTGAATATCCCTTACATATCGGCAAAGCATCGGGGCTGCTGCAGGTAGCGGCGAGATTGTTTTACAGGTACTTGTGTGGCACATTTGTGCGAGAGCTGACAATACTCAGCATGACGCGTGCAAAGCTTTGTGATCACGTGACTAAGTCAGAAACACTGCTATGTACCTGCACAACCCAATCCCCACAAACAGAAACTGAAAATTGTCCATACCAAAAAGGCGACAAATTATATAGCAAGAATAAATTAATCTTGGTGCCTGTATCGTGCTTATTGGAGCTATAGTTAAAGCTTGCAGCAAAGAGCACACAAGCCACAAATATTGTAGCACGACCCCTTTATGACCCGACTACACATGCGCATTGAACCCCATCAGCGCATAACTTTCTGACATGACATCGTGCCCTATTCGTATGGAGAGGGTGTGAGAAGTTATTAATACAGTGCTCTTTTTTTTATAATTGTGATATCCATAGATATTGTAAGTGTAATGAAATTGGTCATTTTTGAAAATTTTTAGAGTGAAGAATTCCAACTTAGCGTGCCGCTTTGAGTCCTTTAAAAACTTGCAACAGGTTCTGGAGAGTCCTTGAATATCCTTGAGTTTTCGCCTTGGAAACCTGTACGAACCCTGTTCAGTCATACAAATATGTTTCATGACCACACAAAATTTGTATAATCAAAGATCTACTCTATAGTGCCCTCATACAGTGTACTAAAATCTAGTATATTGAGTGCATTGGTCTGGTTCTATGGACATGCGCATGCTGTTTAATGCCTAATCACATTGTCACAGCTGTTGTAGTCAGCCAAATAAAAATGCTGAAGTTTGTATTGCGTCATGTATGTAGTCGGGTAGGAAGAAAACGTCGAAGAAGCACTTTGTGACTGGGATATTTATCATGGAAATAACAGACGAGAAATGTCAATAGAATTAAAAAAGCAAGGTAGGCTCTGCATTATGAACACCTTTTTCCATAAAGGTAGAAATAACAAGTGCATATGGGAAAGCTCTATGTACAAACAAGGAAATAGATTTCATTCTATATGGGCCACCATAATGCATACAAGATGTTGATATCACGAGGAAAGTAAAGTGAACTGACCATAGGTTAGTAAGGGCAGCAATAGTGCTCCAACCTTCAGCAAGGCTAATTACCAAAACACCACGTAACTTAGACTTACTTAGAACAAATCTGACCACTTAAGGATTACGATCAAAAACAGATACAAACAGATGCTTAAGTACAATAAGAAAATGCTGTCATCGAAGGAATGAACAAAACAGTAGATACACTGATCCCTGAAGCAGCGATCGTAGTTGGATGTAAAAGATCGAGGCACACACTAGCAAGCTTTCTTAAATCACGAAAGAATGAAAACGGCAACACATGAAGGAGTCAGTTAAAGAAACACACCACTAAAAAAAAAAAAAAATTGTCTGTAGTCAAGGGCAGCCAAATTTTTGCTGTATATATAGCTTTTTATGCTGATTTCAATAATTTAACCAGTTTCAAAGAAGTTGCATGGTTTTTGTTTTGTACCATGACAATAAGTAAAATATAGTTGTTTATTCACATTAAAATTTTATGGTTCTAAGCTATTAATGACTCATATTGCTTCTGAATAACTGTAGGATACAAATAGCTATCAAGAAAGTGCATATAAACGTTTAAGCGGCAAGAAAAGTTGCATTGTGAGAAGTCTTAAGATGCTCTGCCCATACTAATTGCTTACTTCAGCTCTACAATAATTATATTGGTGATGTCAAGTTCTAGGACGATACGTACCTGCATTCTTCTTATGTCAAGGAATATGTGGCCAAATTTTATTTTGCTCTGGCTACCAGAAGTACCGAAAACAGGGTGTCCAAATTCAAAACATTATTTGAAAATGGATCTTGCAAAAAACATATTTGAAAAGTATAAAGGAAAGCTCATCTTTTGGGCAAAACTATGTTATTTTAAATTGATTTATTCAGTAATGAGAGCTTGGAAAACATGGTTATTTTAAGCATGCGACTTTAGTGAACTTCTCATGCGAAATGCAATGGCAAGCAGCACAGGTGGCAACTTCCAGGGAACTCTAGATAGGTCTTCTTAGTTTTTGGTGGCCACCTTGTGCTTTTTAAGGGTGATTTTACCTATGACAAGTTTAATTACAAGGCTCAATTTTTTGTAGTAAATGTTGAGAAACACTTTCTGAAAGCAAATAAAATTGAAAACTATGTAATTTTGGAAAACACTTGCATCTTTTGATTCTGATCTTTCCTTGAGATCTAAAATAAAGTTCTCTGAGCTAATGAAGCTGGTCAACAAGCAGAACTACATAGTAACTGCAATGTCACGTAACGCCACGTAGCACGTGCTCCTAATACTACCTGGCAGCTGACTAATAATTCCTCGTATGCTACCTAAAGGCGACACGTTTGTCAGAACGATACCCTCACTATGAATGAAGGAAAGAAGTAAATATTTAGGGGCCCTTTTTTTTGTTAAACAAAATATTATCATCACTTTGCTTGGGTCAGCATATCACCTTACTTTGCACATAGTGTTTCGTGCTTATTTGTTTGCTTGGAACTGTGCACAGCAAAACCAGAATAGCAATCTTTTCTTTGTCTGGAAAGCATAAAACCCTGGGGCGGCCACTGCAGCGCTTCTTCTTGCACACAGCATAAGTTTTTTGTTTATTTTCGCATCTCTTTATAGCTTAAGAAAGAAACTGATAACTCATCGCACGTAAACATTAACCTGTCTGCTAGAGCATTTCACAATGTTCACCGATTTTTCTGACCATATGGTGCTTTGGCATGCCTTCGTGCTAATTTCGTCGCTTCGCTGTCTCACGTCATGTTTGTGTTCTGCCGTGCTCTGTATGCGCCAATGAATACCTCAAACTATGCGCAACTTTTTATTTCTAAAAACCAGGTTTGCCATAAACTGGCATGCACTAGAACTTTGTAATATAAACGCCTGCCCTCAAGTCAATAACAAAAAGGTTGATCTAAGAATTTTTGTTCATCAGTTGCAACAGTGCCATGTTAACTGCAGCAAAATATTTCTGCCTTAACGTTGAGTTTGTATGCAAGAGCGACAGGTGCTTCAATGCCATAGAATTTTTATTGAAGGAATCTGTACATATAGCTTAAAAAGAACACCCTGTATGTTTGAGGTAACTGACAGTTAAGCCCTAGCGCATTCAACTTTTTTGAAGGCTAAATACTTCTTGGTTTAGCTCCATTCAGTTCCTTCAGCTGTGTAAGGCTATGAAAATCGCAAAAGCCGCTTGACCGGTCCAAGAAAGACTCACTCGACTCCTGAAGAAAAGTTATAGTACAGAACAATACAAGGACAGACAGAGAAGATAGGACTGGCACAATAATGCTAAGCCAATTTCTCGAGCTCGAACCTCATTTTTCTTTTTAACTTTATTTAAAACCATGAAATGGCCTCCACGTTCAGATTTACTGGATTTATGCAATGGCTTGTAATGTAAAAAAACAGTTCTTCCTTTAATGTTAATAAGTGTGCTTGCAGTCTGGACCACCAAAACAAAGATGCCTTTTCTAACTCATGTAAATGTTAGTTTTGCTTTATTCACATTGTCTAGTTTGCTTCTTATCAACCTCTTGCACTCGTATTTTCGTTCCTATGCTTCTTATTTTGGAATATAAACTAGTTGTCTTGCTGCAGAGTGTTCTGTGGATGCTTCTGTGCAAGAAAAACTTGCTGTAAGTAAGTAATTCAATGGGTTAGTTAGTGCACATTGGCACATATTCAAAGCAATATGGCTTTTTGGTCATCACATTGGAATGACATATAAATTGTTTTTTTTTTTATTCGAACCCTGGTGTTTCTATATCTCAAGCACGTTTTTATGAGAACCTATGGACAGTAGTACGAAGGAAAGTATAGGGAATGTTATTTGTAGTAGTCGGGATATAAATGCTAATAAAGCGATGTGAACGAAAGTATAAAGTACTGTCGTCAGACCTGCAACCTTCAAAGGATGCATCTGGTGCTCTACCAACTGAGCTATGGCACCCGTCAGCGTGGTCTAGTGGCTAAGGATGCTGACCCGCTGGTTGTGGAATCGAATCCAGGTCGCGGCAGCCACATTTTCAATGGAGGCGAAAGTGCTCGAGGACCGTGCGCCTAAATTTAGGTGCACATTGAAGAACCCCTGGTGGTAGAAATTTCTAGAGACCTCTACTACGGTGCCTCTCATAATTATAGGGCGGTTTTGGGACTTCAAACCCAAACAGTCATCTTATTACAACACTGCAGCTACGGCAGTAGTAATCACCCCATCCACTTAATTGGATAGAACTGTGCGTCTATACCTGGGAGTATTAGAGAATGCTGAGTGCAGCCATGCTGGCCAGTGTGGAACCCTCTTTTTTGCCTGCAGCCATTACACAGCACATTGTCTTTCTGCGAGCTTGCAGGTGACCAATAATCTCTTGCATACTACTTGAAGGCTTGAAGTCTGCCAGAAGGAGAACTTTGTCATGAATGCTACGAGTTACTGGTAAAGCGCCAGCTCATAGAAAGATCACATGCCATATGATGCCAGCAGGGAGCAAAAGTTTTCCACACTCGCAGGCATAGCTACAATTGGTGCTAAAACTCCCAGGTCTAAATGCACAGATATAGGTACACAACAAAGTAGACTGGGAGGTGGCCACCCCCAGCACATTGAGTAAAGCACTGGTCACTTTATTCAAATGTTGCCGGCTCAGTTCGTGATGGCTCTAAGTTATCTTCTTGTCTGCTTTATCTCTTTGACATTTATCAAGTAATTACCACAAATCACATTCTCTATTCTCTCTTTGTCCATATGGTCTGTTAGTTCTCAATAGTATTGTGTCTAAGAAATAAAAGTGAATTAGCATGAGAGTTGCGCTGAGATAGTCCACTGTTGCCTTGGTTTTGGTGCAGCAAGGTGATCACTGCTTCACTTACGTTCAGAGCAAATAAGATGTATTGGCTGGTGTTGTAGCATGTTCCACATAGTGCAGAAAAAATTTACATTGCCCTTGCGTGCTCACGGTGGCTTTGCAGGTTGCTCATCTTTTCTGTCCCTGGAGCAGTCTTTTTCATCGGCGTCTGTACGAGATCGACTGAATTCCTGCCAGCAGTGCACCTATGTGACACAGGACAACACGAATATGAACAGACACCATCAGAAACATGTGGGCGAGCTTCCCTTACAGTGCCACTTGTGCCCAGCTGCATTTTCTCAGAACTTCAATCTGATGGCTCACTTGAACACCCACGCGGGAAAACTTCCCTTCTCCTGCAATCACTGCAGTGCATCTTTTTTGCAGAAAAATGACCTGATGAAACACTTCCGAACACATACAAAGGAGCGTCCCTTTTCCTGTGTTCACTGCAATGCATCGTTTGTTAAGAAAACTCACCTCGTTAAGCACATGCACACTCATACAGGAGTGCGTCTTTTCACCTGTGTCCACTGCAGTGCATCGTTTGTGATGAAATGCCACCTCGTTGAACACATGCGCCTTCACACCGGAGAACGTCCTTTTTCCTGTGGGCAGTGCGATGCGTCTTTTGTGCAGAAAAATCACCTGGTGAGACACATCCGCCAGCACACAGGAGAACGTCCATTTTCTTGTGTCTACTGCAATGCAACATTTTCGCGGATGTACACCCTGTCTGAACACATACGCTCTCACACAGGAGAGCGCCCCTTTTCTTGTGTCCATTGCAGTGCATCCTTTTCAACGAAGGGCTGCCTTGTGCGGCACATACGCAAGCACACGGGAGAGCGTCCGTATTCCTGTGTCCATTGTAATGCTTCGTTTGGGCTGAAAAACCACCTCGTTGACCACATGCGCCTTCACACTGGAGAACGTCCTTTTTCCTGTGTACAATGCAATGAATCTTTTGTGCATAAAACCCAGCTGGTTAGACATATGCAAAAGCACTCAGAAGAACGCCCGTTTTCCTGTCTCCACTGCAATGAATCGTTTTTGTCGAAAGCTAACCTCAATGAGCACATGCGCATTCATGCACAAGTACATCCCTTCGCCTGTATTCACTGCAATGCTTCTTTTCCACACAAATGCCGACTTAGGGTTCACATGTCGCGTCGTCATGCAAATACAAAGCTACAAAAGTGAGAGGCTTTCAGACTTTAGACGTGGCAGGGAGGGCAGAGTTTGTTTACTTCAGGTGACATTGAAAATGTGGTTTGAGGTTTGAAAAGAAACTTCAGCAACTGATCAGGAACGATGATTTCAGTTTGAGGTAGGGAAGAAGCAGAAGATAGTATAACAGAAAGGCCGACTTCTCAGAGCTACTGAGTTGAATAACTTGTGGTGCTTGACGCCCACCAATTTTTGAAATGGGCCGACATGGTAGCCGAGCCAGGTGCTTGGTAATGTAGGTGATGATTTCTCATGGGCGTGGCCTCTTTATTTTTCCTCTTTCACTACTCAGAGAAAGTGACAAAGGATAAAGGAACTTATGAGGTAGAACAACACTGAGCCACAAGCTCTCTTATCAGTTGAAAAAGTATAAGTATTTCTCCTAAACCACCGCTAGTTCTGTGTTCCCACCAGTGAGCACAAAGTCCAGGTGATCTTCAGCAGGAAAACTAGTGAGCAGCCACAGGCACTGGGCATTGCAACCTACTTATCCTGTATTGGAAGCAGACCGTCTGAACACTTTGCTATATTTGTGATTCTTAGAGCTGAATGCAGTGCAGGAACGTACGCTTGTATGATTCAGAAAAGGGTGCATCTCCTCTTCTGGCTGTCGAAGTGGCTGTCGAAGTGCATGGTAAAAATACTTTTTGCAGCCTGTTAGAGAAAGACGCTAACATTGAAGAGAATGAAGGATAAAGTAACTGAACAGGGAATAGATTTGCACCATTTGTGGTGGAAGTGTTCGTACATATGTCTCCTTTACAGAAGAAGTATTGAAAGGACTATTTATTGATGAAAGCTCTCATGGTGCTGACAAAGTCTGGAATGAATGTGCCTTGGCTGCCATGCGAAGGACAAGGCCTATAGGCGGGCATGCAATCAATGGGCTCAATGAGCAATAGGCATGGCTCTACAAACATGCGCGCCAGTTTGACTGTGCATGCCCATTCCACCTGGCGATGCTTGCAGCAACTTAGAACAACGGTGGTCTTCACATCTTGTCTTGGAGATAATCAGTATAGGGTACACAGGAAGGGCGAGCCCCGACATCTCAAACTAACAGCTACTCTGTCTTACCATGTGTCTGGCAATTGCATTATGCCTGTTCTGGAGACATGCTGACACACAAGGAAACATGATGCGATGTTTTCCTGAAAGGCCCTGTGGATTTAGGGCTATTGACGCCTTTTTTTGAAGTCGAGTTTACTCTGTCATACCGTGGCCGGATTGGAGAGGTGCACGCACTTTCCTTCTTACAACCTTCTCATTGTCACTGTTTACCCCTCACGCTGCACACCTATGTTGTCGCTGCGACCCTACAGCTACCACTGCCTCCAGCCCAAGCGGATAACGAGCGTGCACTCGCTCCCCTCTCACAGTGTATGCTCGCATTATTTATAACTGCCATGCACTGATAAAAACTTCTTGACCCTTATTCCTATACTACCACTGCACAGTTTTGTCTTGCCTAGTTATGTGTCCGTGTCGGCAAATGAATTTCTGCGCAACATGCAGTGTTTGCACAGAATGAAACATCAGGCTTCAATTTGCGTCATAGCTCTGGAGCCAAAGTGCTGGTCTTTTTATTTGAGCACCACTGGCATTAAAAACAAAGGATGGTGTAAGGCCGCATATGCTCCCTAAGGAGGTTTTGCTCCCTAAGGAGGTTGGCATGTTCTTTTTTCAGGGAAAGATGGCAGTGTCATTTCGCTCTCAGACGGCGGCTGCCCGGCTTTTCTTCTTCGCCGCGCGCTCAAGGTGAGAGCGGTTTCATATCAAGGGAGGAACTGCGAGGTCGTGGAATGCCGAGAGGGATCATATTTTTGGGCAGAAGCCGGTGTCATGCGCCTCCCACTGCGTATGTGTGCAACATGGGCAGTTGTATTGGCTGTATGCGATGGCGCTACGCTGGCAGTCGCGTGCCACCCCCTTCTAGCGTGGTGTCTGGGCCACGGCCGTGGCAGTCTTGTTTTCAAGCTCCGGGAAGACGCGGCGTCCGGTAAAGAGACAGACCACCCTTGATGGGTCCAAGTGAAGCTGTTTGAGGGCATTTGCCAGCGATGGTACATGCTGCAGAGGCATTGTCTTGTCTCTTTGGGTGGCTAACGATGCCGTTGAAGAGCAGAATGTGAAGAGCAGAATGTGTGAGCAATAAATTGCGTACATGTGACATCCGCTACTGACACTGTTTGCGATCACTTGCGGATGGGGAAGGAGAAAGGCAGTTGTTTTTCTTGGTAGTTTGGTTTTCCGTTTCGGCCCTGCCCGGTGGGCTGTGGCCTTCGAATATATTGGCTCTAATTGGTCGCCGCAGTCAAGGGAGGGCTAAAGCACGGCCACTGCCCATTTTATTTTTTTGAGGCACCATATATGTGCATGATTGTGACTGGACAGTCTGGGCTGTAATCAGTGTTTCCGATAGATCGGTGAATCTCCGTACCTACATAGATCTAGCCTGCTGCAATCAGGATGTTTGTAGATCATTGAAGCTAGAGGCAAATACGATTGAAAACAGTTTGGGTTCTAACTTTATAAGTAGTAGAGTGAGACTGCACGTTTCTCTTGTGTTTATCTGTGTATCTCTTAAGCTCAGCTGTATATATTATTTCCCCTTCTGATAAACGAATTCGTCCATTTAACCTCCACTGCTTGCGCTTGAGTTCATCATCACTGCTGATGATCGTCCAAGATCTACGTGATCGACAAAGAACCATCACGAACTTTACTGATGGTGATACATACTTTGTGAAACCAATTATTTATTGACAATGAAATTAAAAACAAACAGAATTTTCTTCATTAATAACACATTGTTTGAAAACTGTCATGTGTAACACATCACTTCTTGCTCAAATAACTCCCACCTGGGATAAAAAATCAAAGCCTAAAGTGTTTTTTTGGATGGCTTGTGCGCATAAGTTATTGACGTCTTATTCCTGTTGGTTATCTTCTTGGTGTAGTTGATCAGAAGTATTCCGACAAACTTCTCGGAAGTCAAGCCGGCAGGCCTTATTGCGTGGCTGTTGTTAACGCCTTTCGGACAACGTAGCAGTGGCGAGTTTTCAAGATGTAACTGAATGAGGATTTGTAGTACTTCCAGAACATTTACGCGTGGAAGGTGCTTGACAGCTTTCTCAAAAAAAGCACAAAATAGAGCCACACACACTGCTTTTGCAGCCTGCTAAAATCTTGGCTTTGCTGAGGCATATACAAAGGATCACTTCTCCTGTACGTTTCGAGGAGCATTGAACACGCGTCACTCTGAAAGTCACTTATTAGTTTGGCGATGTATCCAGTGACGTAACCAAATGAGAGTGTATGATAGAGGGTGATGGGGTGTCTGGTTATTCTGCATGGTCATTCAAATCCTCAGTCAGAAAATGTGGTAGCGCTGTAGCCAGCTCTTCGGCACCAACACAAGGTATTGTGAGCTCCTTGCCAATCGAGGCCTCAGACTTGATAATGCGATAAAGCACAGTGGTCACTGCCCTTGCATCAAGCATGTCATTCCCTTTGCACATGAATCTTATTCTTCCAACGTTGACCTCAAATAGGGTCACTGTTCAGCTTCCTCGAAAAGATGCAGTTAATACCATTTCACAGAAGAAAACGTGCAGTTTCAGCTGTAGACTTTGTCGTAAAGCGCAAGGATTCAAATGTCTCACTAGTGAAACCATTCTTTCCTCGTGCTTTCAAGCTTTCCTGGATGTCTTCTGTGTAGCTGGTAAACTCTTTCGCAAGTCACAGCTGCCGGAAGTTGTCTGTATTTGATATTGGGCTCTTCCGGCTGCTGCTAGCATGCGTGGCATCATGGATGTTGAACCATTGTCTTCATAAAGTGAATAGTTGAACTTGCTTAGCTGAACATGTACAGGGTAGTGTCACCGCCTGTGTTTTCTTGGAGGTGCTCAATAGCTGCAATTACTTGAGAGATTATTTACACTGATCGAAGGACATTCATCTTTTCCGGGTTTCTAGGGTGGACATGTTTCTTGGTTAAGTTTCTTGCCAGCTTGATGGTCATGTCCTTCTGGTGCCCATATAGCATTTGGACAAGTATGTCACAGATTTCTCCTATGTCGTCTGGGAGATCTCGTTTGAGAAATTGACTCTAAACATTTTTTTAGTACGTGGCATAGGTTAAGCTTAGGAAGATTAATATCATATGGAAGCTTCACTACCATCGATAGGCTGGCACATCCCATCAGTTTAAACACTGTAGTATTGGTGGAATTATTATTCGTCATGATACCCACAATCAAGAATCTGCACGACTCGGCAGCATTGATCACTTCCTTAGTTCGTGCAAACAGGTCTCTCCCGCAAAGCTGCTTAGTGAAATAGTATGAGAGAAGAATTCTGTAGGAGCTAGTGATGCCATAAAGCATAAAACACAAGACCCTGTTTGCAAGGGTTTTCTTCGAGCCAGCTGGTGTGTCCCAGATAGGCTTGTCTCTAAAGCTAAAGACTGCGTCCAATTTTTCATCGTATATGCATTTTGTTGTGATGGTAGCCTCGTAAATGATTAGCATTGCCATATGCTGCTTAGAGTTGAGTAAGGAAGCTTCAAAAACCTCTTTCTTTCATCTCTGTCATTGTCAGGCTTGGTCCCGTGCACCGCTGCAGCATGCACTTTGCTGGAAGTGTGAGCAGCTGGGCTGTCCGAGGGCGTCCGTAACGCTTAGGCGAAAAAAAGTGCCGCACGACACACTCTCTGATTATCTTCTCTGGGTAGGACGGTCACTTTTGCCCTTAACTGTATAGTTGATGAAGGAGAAAGATGGCCTTCTTTTCACCGTTGCACAATCGGCCACAATTTCTTTGACAGAAGCTGCCTGTTATTCTCCCGACAAAAAGTGTGTGCTTTCCTTACAGTGCCAAGCTGTTGTTGGAGTTTGCTACACTTCAAACGCTGGTCACAGCTTGTTTACGGCGCCTGCCGATAGACAAAACCTATAAACTTACTCGTTGGGCCTCTTTATTTGCCTTTTGAGTGCAAACACTATGTTTCTTGTCAGCGAAGTCATCCTGCGATTCAGAAAGGTCGACCGTACCTTCTGGCTCCGCTTTTCGCATGCTTGGTTTCGGAACAGGGACAGAACATCCAGATTCGGGCTCTTTGCTATAATAAATCACCCATAGCCAAACACAAACCATCCCAGAGTTCGGACAAACATCCACTTTCTACACGATCTTAATGAAGGCTCTCTCTGCTCCACGTGGGCACACAGCCTTCCCCTCCTGTCGACGCAACTGTACACAGCACTGCGCCCTCACGGTCATGGCACAAACAGCGCAACGGAGTTGTGGGGCCTGCCTAGAAAAGCCTCTGGACTGCGCATATGATGTTCAACAAGTGCAAATGGAAACAGAACAGAGACACCACGAGAGTGAGACAGTGGTTGGTGCAGGGAAGACGGGGAAAAACTTTATTTTGAAAATGCGACGGCCTTGGTGGTGCGGATCCCACGCCTAGGTGTCAGCCAAGAGCCCTTGGGCCCTGGCGGCGTCCTCGGCCCGTCGAGTTACCCAAAGCTGTTCCTCTGGGTAAGAGCTGAGCAGCACGGTCTCCCACGGGGAAAAACTCGAAGCCCAGGGGCAGAGACTTTTGTGCCACTAACCAAGAATCACATCTCAAGACGGTTGTAAATTTTGTAAAATAAACTTCTTGTTCTAATTTTAATCGAAGTTTTCGTAACACTGACAAGTCTTTTTGGCTCTTGGCACTGGGTAAGTTGGGTACTCGTCGAATGCTGTCGGGGCACTACCATGTGAAGTTACCTGAATCACCACACAGGCACGTAGTCAGTAGAGAAGAAATGTCGGCTACAAACGACAGTCGACAATAAAATTTTCCCTTACAATGTTTTTCAGCCACTTAGCAACCAGTTCTGTTTTACTTGGGAATTGGTGAAAGGAAACACTTTTGGTCGTATGCAACAGTTCATCACGGTCTGACTGGCCGGTCTGCAGCAACCGATTCACTGCTTTGCATTGCAAGACATATCCCTTAGAATGCAAAAGTTAGAAGTCAAATGGACTCAAATCAAGACGTATCTGGCTAGAAACATTCACTCTATTGAACCACAAAACACCCGGCTGAACGATGCAACACACTACGTAAAAAGAATGTCAAGACGGCTGTAGCTAGACACTCCCAGAACTACACACGGCAGGACTGGAGAGGTGCGCATATTAACTATACAACTGACAGCCTTGACCAACGTTTATGGAACCGGAGCACTTCTTTTCTTAACCTTCTCACCCATCACTAAAGCAATGAGAGAGTTTCTGAGTATATTTCGTAACCCGTCGATGGTAAGGGTGCTGCAACCCTGACCTTGCGCCGCGCACACGGCACAAGAGTGTTGATCGACGTGAAACTGCGGAATGAGGGTTCTTGGCGGATAGGGAAGAGGGAGATTATTCAAGAATTTGGGGATAGAGGGATGAACGTCTGCTCTTAAAAAAAAAGTAATTTCATCGGACGGCTCACCGCCAATTGTAGGTATTTATTTACAAATACTGCAAATTTCAAACGAGATCAAGGCAAGAAAAGGGGGGGGGGTTACCGTAGAATACATAAAAAAGAGTAAACAAATTACATTAAGTTGTACTACAATGCACTAAAATACATAAATGCAGACATAAGTTAACTACAAGTTATACAATATAAACATCATTCCACTAGAAAGTAGGAGTAAGAGAAAAGAAAACCGTACATGAAAATAGTTATGTTCACAAAGAAATCGGGTAATAACTTGACTCAACCGTTCTGGGTTAGTGAAGCTACCTCGAGTAAAGCTATCTCAGGGCAGCCAAAGTGAAGCTGTCTAGTGAGTGAGTGTTTGCAGTTGATGGATCTAGTCCATTTGAGTCTCTTGAGGTTCTCTGGAAGTAAGAGTATTAAAAGAAGTTAGAATGGAGTGTATATTCAGTTAGTGTCATGGAGTAAGTGTTGCGTGTAGGTCTACATGAGGTTACTGAAATAAACATAGAGGTGTCAATGTTTACCTGGCTGTGTAGCAGTTGATGCACGAATTTTAACCTTGTTAGTTTGGATCTATTTTCAAGGCTAAAAAGACCTGCCTTCTTTAGTGATTCAGTCGGTGAATCTGAAGTTTTATATTTGTTAAATATAAACCTGATGACCTTTCTTTGGATCCGTTCAAGTTTATTAATGTTATGTTGAGTGCACAGGAACCATGCAATGTTATCATATTCGAGAACTGATCGGATAAAAGTTTTGTATGCTAAAAGCTTGATGTCAAGGGGGCAAGACGGAGGTGTCCTCTGACGAAAAAGAGCTTTTTTAAGGCAGTTGATGTAATGGTGTTAATGTGAGAGTCTCATCTAAGATTGTGTGTAAGTAATAAAACGAGGTACTTGTGTCCTTGAACTCGACCTAGCTGTATGTTACTTGCGGTGTATGCGAACTCAGACATGTGTCTGTTTCTAGTAATTGTCAGGGCAGCTGATTTAATAACGTTAAGGGTCATTTGCCAGTCCTTACACCATTTACAGTCCTTACACCAATTTTTTATAAAGTATATAATCGTCAGTGAACAATCTAATTTTAACACCTATGTTGGATGGTAGATGATTAATAAAAATTATGAAAAGAACTGGAGCCAGTACACATTCCTGAGGTACTTCAGATGTGACGCATGAAAGAGTGGATGCTTGATGGTGAATTTCTACAAACTGCAAACGTTTGTTAAGGTATTCTTTGTATCCAAGTGATTATAGGTTCGTCATTCAAAATTGATTCAATTTTAGACAATGGGTTTACTGTGTGAGACCCGATCGAAAGCTGTTGAAAAATCTAGTAAAAGAAGGTCCATTTGTTTTTGGTTATTGATGAAAAGTGATATGTCGTGGATTAGCTCAACAAGCTGGGTGACAGTGAATAGACCTTTTTGGAAGCCGTGTTGGTAAGATGAAAGGATGCTTTCTTCAAGGTATGTGGTTATGATTTTAAGCACTATCTGTTCAAGGAGTTTATTGACTGAGCTGGTTAGGGAGATGGGCCTGTCTTTAGCTTTGTCAGCGGACTTGTGTACTGGAATGATTTTTGTTACTTTCGAGTCTTGTGGTAATCTACAGATTAATAATGATTTAAAAATTAATCATAGGTATTTGGCTAACCATTTGGCATATCTTTTCAGGAATATATTGTCGCAAAGACAATATGTATATTATGTATATTGTCTGGCTCTTCCTATGCATGTGCTTGTGGAGAACACAAGCTGAAACTGGCAAAAAATGTGGAACAATCAGCCAATTAGGCATAATTCAGGAGGCATAAAGCACTTGCAACGATCAAAGAGAGAGAGAGAAACAACGTTGCACCTGCTCTGCAAGCAGAGTGCAGTAAATACGTTCGACCCTTGGTCTCGTTAGACAACGAGGCCGTACTTGGGGCCCTGAAACACTTTTTGAAGTAACCATGGAATCAATCTACTGGAAGAGCTTATTGCCGCAAGACTCCGTCCAGTGAAAGGAGTTACAAAGATTTATTCTCTCTTCTCCTGTTCCGACGAAAGCGCTGGAAACTAAAGAAAAACATCATGCGCGCCTCGTGACCTTGATCATTGTTGCGTTCTGCCACTCGTATGTCAGGTGTGCAGAATAGACAAGCGGCACTGTATGTTATGCAACTATTTTTTCGGCTCTCTCTCCGCGCGGTCTCTGCGCTTATCTCTGGAGGGCGAAGGGCTGCCCTCGAATGGCTCGTTCCGGGGGCGGCCAGCCGACAGCTATCCGTAGTTGTGGTTACGTGACCTTGCTACTGCTTCCTCGAGGCAGGCTCGGGCTGAAGGTCACGGCGCGGTGACGCGCGGTCCGGAAGGGAGCGGATGACAGGCAAACATCTGTTGCTTCCCGTGACCGTCCGAGAGGACAATGGCGGCCGGTTCCCGATTATTTTTAACGATCGGCACTGCGGTTTCATTTCGCTAGGTACCGCTAAGCGTCACCTAGGTATTCTGTGGCGTCACAAGCGTGCTCCGGGCTGCCCTAGGATTACGGTATGTTCAATCTGGGGAACATAATGCCCCTTAATGCTAGGAAAGTAATGACACTCCTCTGCGCGCTCCTTCTCTCCTCGATTCTCCTCGCCCGCCTTCGGTGCGTGCGGCTCGCGATACCATTTTTCGCTGCGGGTACGTATCTAGGACCGCTTGCGCGCCAGTGTAGAAAATTTTGAAAACGGGTGATAAACAAGATGGAGAACACAGCAGTGAATGATCATCAGAACATAAGGTTCTTCCATTCAAGGACTCTGGTTCTTCCAAATCAAAGCCGTGTAAACGAGGCATGCTAATTTAAAAGGTGTTTTCTACTTTTATGATGCAGACGTTTTTTTCTGCAGCCTAACATTCTTCATGTTTGCAGCCGATATACTTTCGCTTGTGGCAACTACAATAGATGGGACAAAAAGCAGGCAGCAGCAACACTCACTATTCGAGGTTCATGTCTCTGTCAGGGGGCTGCTTCCTGTGCCTCGCGGGAGATTTGTGGGAAAATACTATTCGAACTGCAATGGGCTTCAAAATTTTCCTTCACTTATATAGTTGTAAAATATGCGGCTCAAATCAGTCTTCAGTGAAATGTAACGTTCAAAAAACAGCTTATCGTCGAGGCACTACAATTTCGTTTTACAGAGATTCCCTGAATTACTACGTCGCAATCATGCTCGTAATTGACTGCGAAATCTTCGTGGTAAAAACAGATCCATTCTATAATGTCGGATCGTGTTACACCAATTTAAAGAGCTCCTGAAACCGCAAAAAAACGCGCTTATAAAACACTCGCCATCACACCAAGGATTTGCTCAAGTGCGATCATTTCAACACCCCATGCACACCGTCTTTATCTGCGAGAAAAACCTAATAATACTCATCTCATAGTCATGCATGAATTGTTGAACTGAATGAATAAACTTTATTTGAAGTCCGGCAGTTTCCTTCGAAGAGGGCGATGAACTCCTGTCTCTTCCCACCCTCTGTCGATTATGATGGTGGTGTCTAGGTGGCCGAAAAAAAAAAATTAAAGAATTAAATGAAGCCGCAACGAAATCCTAGCTGGCGCTCTGCATTATCGTGGGCGTGCTTGCAGCTATTACTAAGGCGAGAACTTGAGATCTCTCAGCCATGGAGTTTCTCAAAATTATCAGCAAACGCGAAATTAAAACCATGGGCGTTCAGCGTCAGTGGCGTCTCGCATCACCCGTCATTGGCGACGAGTGACACAAAAAAAAAAAATTATCACGAGATGACGCCATCATAGACGTCACAACGCACGGAGGAAGGAAATGACCGAAAGCATCTCTTGGTGAGCGGGCCATGGTGCGTCCGATCCGCACCATGGCCCGGGAGCCCACCAAGCAGAAGTGGAAGCATGATCGTATCTCTAATTTTGGATTTCAAAATTAGGCCTCACCCAAACGGGTAAGGCCTCCCAAAAATTGGCCTATAGGCTCATTGGAGTGTCCCTCCCCACGGTAATCTTTAGTAAAAGGCGAAAGATTAGTGCGAAGAAATTGAGGAGAGACCTGAGCGATGACCGAGAAAGAGGCCATGCCGGCGCATGGGACTGTGTCCGACCACACGAGAAAGTCAAGGGTCGACATATGTCATTTGCTGAAATTCAACCCTGTATGTTTTATCGATCTAAACGAACACATGTGGATGTGTTTATTGCAGCAATGGAAGCAGTTCTCTTAATAAATGTACGTCAATATCTGTTTTATTCATCTGTTTTATTTTATTATCGTTGGTGTCCATCACTCACGGAGGAAGAAAAAAGGTTTTCCTTTTTCCTTCCTCCGTGCCATCACTGGTGTCCATCCTTCGTCCGTGGTGTCCATCATGTTCCGCTCATCCGACAGGCTCTGGTTACTTGGGAATAATTTTATTACTTGCGGTAAGCAAGCGTACAGTAAAATAAGCTAGAAGTAAGCAAGCAAAAAAACTGCTTATTTGCGGTCATTGGCCGTTTGCAGACACATGGCCTTGGCGTGATTTCTCCGGAGATTATTTTTTGTGTCTTGCTTTTCTTTCGTTTTGAAATCAACATGGCGGCGCCCATAGTGTGCGAATGGGTGTAGTTAGTTTACGCCGAACGGCATGGTTCTGTTCGGCGTGAGAGAATCTCCTTGTATCACCATGCCTGCCTTTCGCTCTGCGTACGACTGTATGAGCACTGACGAACCAGACGTTGTAAGTAGCATTTCACAGCGTCCCTAGATAGAAAAATGCTGCTCAGTGGATCGCTGCTACGAAAGGGAGTACGGTATTTCAAGCACTGTTCTATGCTTGAACTATTTTAATAATAGTGACTGCTGCCAAAGTTTATTGCTAATGTGTACAAAGAGAATTCCGGTGGAATCTACTCGACTGAGGCCAGATGTGTGGCCGTCCATCTTCTCTTACGAACGAAACGAATAGCAGGAATCGACAGCAGCACTCTAGAAGAGATGAATGTTTGAGCGTATTATGATTCGACTCTGTGAAACGGGATACTTCGCGATGCTCTTGCTTGCGGCACAAAAAGGTACACACCTTAGCGTCTTAAGCATCGACCGCTCGCAGCACCAGCGCCTATTTACTGTACCTTCACGATTCTCCACCTGTAGTGGTTTCGCCACAGAACACCCATATGTTTCGCGTGATTACGTTATAAACTCGTCTGCTCCAAGAGAATTTACCTAAGCTGGTCTTTGTTCAAGAAGCACCAACTTCATTTTCAAAGTTATAAACTTTCATAAGGTAAGATTCTCACAAAAACAATGAAAAATAAACATGTAATTTACTAATTAGTTCCTGCATGAAGCATTGGTTGCGCAGCGTGTGCATTATGCGAGCCGGTGGGTGTGGGGGAGAGGGGGGTGCATTACGCACTTGCAAAGTACTTGGCTCAGGGGCCATACTGTAAGTCGACGCTGTTCTTCAACAGCAGCAGTGCCAAGTTTGGCTGACATTACTAGTTTAAGAAGTAGATTTGTCGCTGCTTCAAACGTTTAACCGATGAAAGGACTTTTGCCATTATAGTAAAATACTAGTATTTTGCCATAATCGAGAAATATACAAAAATTTCAAGACGATTGGGAGTAGCGCACTAAGACAGGACCACTGAAAAGAACAGACGTGCGCACGGCAGAGCTTGTTGGTTCCTTTCTGTTGTCCTGTCTCATTGTGCTACTCAGGACGGTTTTTATGTCCAAACACCAATTCGCTAATCAGTCCGCTCTTTTTTTACCAGAATTACTTGCTGTGCTGTTAGCGAGGGGAAAATTTCTTAATCCTACAGCGCTGTGTTGAAGACCTTTGCAAGATGAAGGCAGTGGAGTATCTGCATGGGTGTGTTTGAGCACAGCACCAGACGCAGGTTGACCTGCATTTACGGTGCGTAGGCCGCCCTTAACCATGAGCCCATGGATGTGTCTGCCAACTTATTCCAACTGCATTGTCTGCACTTTGGACTAGCTTGTTAAGCTTATGCTAAAAACTTTCTCCCCGGAAGACACTGAAGGTGTCTATAGTTGGATACAACTTTAGAAGGTTGCGGCATTCCCACCGCAAATGCGGATGCACACAAGCCTCCACTAACTGGCGCCCGCACCAGAAACATGTCACGAGCCAGTCAGTCCGTCTTCGAAGAACACTGCCGCTACGGTGTACTAGAAGGGGCAGTGGGCTCACTCTCCAGCAAAAGGTATGCAGAGGGGTGGCCCCACAAACGGCGCACGTTTGTGCTCCTCTGTTTTCCCTAATGGTGGCACTGGCATCGTTATCAATGAAACAAGTTTGGGAGCGACGTTGCAGCTGAGCCGGTCAACTTCTGCAAAGCAGCAGAGTTTGAGCCACGTTGTGTTGCTGTGGACATTCTTGCGCCAAGTTTTTGCCATCAGCTTTAAGCCTTACACATCACGCTAGACGTCGGTACGCTTTTCAGTGCCTGTGCCATGCCGCGACAGTGGCAAAACCACTGTTATGCGCCTGGGTGCCAAACAGGCTACGTGTTCGCGAAGAGTGCGCCAAAACTGTCGTTGTTTGGTGTCCGGAAGGATGAAAACAGGCGTAAAGAATGATAGAAGAACCTGCACGGCGTGGACAATCTCCTAAGAAACACCAGCGCAGTTTGCGAACTCCACTTCAAACCACGTTATGTGCTGAGGGGCTATGTGCATATTATCGATAGAAAGGAAGTGCGGTACCTCGTGGAAGACCCATTTCCTGCGCCAATGCTCTGCTGACTTTTCTTCGAAATCTGCCATCTTACCTAAGTAAAAAGGCAACCCGATAGAGGATCGTTCGCCAAAGGAACAGGAAGCGATCGGAATCTTTGCAAGGTAAATTATTGCCGGCATTCTGTTTCACCGACAATGCGGTGTCTGGGCCGTGTGCTCACACCGACGATGCTGTTTATACAGGCTGCGAAGAATATCCATGAGCATTTGCATCTTCATCATCTGATCTTATGAATCGGTTTAAAGTGCCTTTGCCGTATACGGGAGAAAACACAGTTTCCCTGGTCATGCTGGCACCGATTACTGCAAGTCCGTGTTGACCACTAATGCAGAAGTACTCTTCGAAAAGGTGGTAATGTTTTGAGAGTCGCAATGTGCCACATTCTGCTAAGTGCTTGCTAGAGGCGTATTGACAAAGAAAGGGCCAGTGCACAGCAAAACGGAGGCCGAGAACGAGCTGAAAAAGACTGACCGGTTGCAGCTATGCGGGGGTAAATTGAGACGCAATGAATATGACGAAGCTCTCTTCACAACCAAGCTCGTTCTACAACTGAAGCAGGACAAAAAAATATTTAATCGCTACAATTTCACTTCATAACAATGATGCAAACCCTGGCGGCATGTTAAAACCTTTCTAGGAAGTGAGCGTGCAATGTTTTCTACTTATGTCATGGAATGACGGGCATAATCTTGTTACAAAATCATTTTACATTCGGTCTACACAGCGTGAACCATGGTTTGGTCACTATCAAACCGTATATTTTAAAGGATACATCATCCTTCTCGATGAGGTGTTATATTCGGGAAAACACAATGGGGCCTGAAGAAATCTAGTGCTTGTGAGAAATATTAAAAGAAGAAAAGTGCACCCGCCACCCCCCAAAAAAACACACACACACTGAAAAAGCATTAACTGCATCGCACTAGAAAAAAGAAAGAACAGGCTGTACAGGCTGCCATCGAACTGATTTTCAGGAAGCAGTATCGCAAAAGAAAAGAGAAACACTACGAACCAAGAGCAACATACGTCCTCAATATAGTCATAGGGCAGTTAAAACACGCAAGTTTATTACAAATATCAAAGAAATGCACGTCCCAACTCTTACGAGCGAGCGTTGGCGAGCAGCTTCTGCAGGGGAATCTTCCATTGAAGATGCCTGTGGGACAACCTCCCCTATGTGACGCCAAATGCGTCAGAGGTGGGGCGGAGTAAGCCCACTGCCCTCTTCTAGTGCACTGTACTGCCGCGTGCATGAGCAGAACCACTTGGCTGCCACACTTTCGTTGTCTAGGTGCCTTGTATTTGGCTATACACTCCGTTAAGGACCTATAGGGGGCACCTTGAAAGGCGCACGCAGTGCCACTTGTGGTGCAGCGGGCACGGAACGTTGAGAATCTTAGCAGACAGAAGCACTTCATTGCTCAAAAAGCTATGGTGAAACAAGCATCCATGTCCGGCCCGTTAGTGCGCGCTGCGAGCAGGGTTTAAAAGTATCTTAGGGGCACATTCTTCCACGAAGCTACAATGAATAAATGGGAAAACCAGCACGTGAGTGGCAACATTTTTGACGTTAGTGAGCGCCTTGCTGCCCGTACTCAGTACTGACGACTAAATGCGTGCATCAGGTGCGCATAATGAAAGATGCTTAGTTCATAACTGTTGCCGTAAGCTGTCATTCTTTCACACTTAGAATATAATTGGTGCATGCCCACTACCCATGCACTTACAATATACTTGGAGCATTTAGAAATATCGGTGGCTCCGTGGCCGCTCGCTGTGAAAATAATGTCATGGTGAGTGGCCGGCGGCATCTTTGTTTGTTACGGCTTCGTCCACAGCGATTTTCAGCCATAGAGTCTCGCGAAGTGCTTTGCTTAAAATTGTCACAGCGTTATTATCGCTCATCATGATCATAGTCTTTACCTCATTGCTCGCATAGCTCTTGCTAATAGCTTGAAGCATGGGCACGTCGTGCCGTAGGCCCACGCCTACGGTGCTGGATTCCATCCTGCAACCTAGGGTTCAGCAGCCTTAGCCACTAGACCACCGTGGCGGGTACTATAACAAAAGTAATATACTGACTAGACCATGCGAGATGCACCACCCCATTCAATTTGTGAAATGCAACAGAGCGGAGTTCGATATTTATTGCCAATATCTTGCCGTCACATGTATATCAAACAATTGGGACGTGCATAAGTGTTCCGAGAGCGCCATTCTTTCTTGAAGGGGCACTAAAGAGCACAACTGTTTTTTGCGTATTAGTGAAGTACAAGTTCACGATCTTAAAAACACCACTCTTACCACGACACGATGCTGAGTAAGCGAGAAAATGCATGAGAAGAAAACACGGGTGGCACCACTACCTTGACATTCCAACATCAAACGCCATGATATAGCAAATTTTGAAGGTGTCTACTGGGTCCTACATACCTTCCAATAGATAAAAATGAAGTACAATTTAATCTGTGGGTGCCATAGACCTAGCAATCAGAGTTTCAAAAAATTTCATGGAGCCAATGGCACTGGGTCCTACATACCTTCCAATCGATAAAAATGAAGTACAATATAATCTGTGGGTGCCATAGACATGGAAATCAGAGTTTCAGAAAATTTCATGGAGCTAATGACATGAAAATACCGAAAATGCATTTTGAAATTTGATAATTAACGTATGGAGATTTTGGCATGAAAATTAAAAATGACACTTCAACCTTAATTTTCTCTGCTAATAGTTAATGAATGATAGTGATACATATGGTGTTAGAGTTCTGAAAGTGCAGTTTGTAAATCTAAACTATGTCATTGTTCCTCTTTAGCGTCCCTATAAAATGTTGACCATATAAAGCCATCCGTTTCTTCATTGTGCAGAGCAGAAATGTGCTCGTTCTTCTGGTGACAAAATTCAGCTTTTCTGCACTACAATCAAACAGCTAGAGCGGCAGCCGAATCTTCTTTATCACAAGGTTGGGATGTAAGTGCGCAAGCCACTTGTCTTTATCCTTGTCGCATAAAAAAGCTTGGTTCGCTGGTTTCAGGGCTCTGAGCGAAGACAGATTATTTTTCGCTTTTGGATGCGGTCACTGCTCACGTTCATGTGTCGTCTTTCTGAAAAAATAAATGTCATTTGAAATTTAGTGCTTGTAGCATCTTTCTGGCCTTTATCACCGTTATTTTTTTTTTTGCTATTTGGCAATGCATTCATAGCAACTTGCTTGACTATGCTTACTACTGCAGCTGCTCAGAATGTTTCAAGAAACTCGGGTGGCCTTAACTACGCCGACAGGTATTGGGCCCCTGTATGAAGTGAAGTTCTGCGCTAGTACTATAGATATTCAATATGACTTTTAACTTGAACCAGAACTATGAAGTTCCATCATTAAATCTTTTTAGCAAAATTTGAAAATTCGAAAGTTGTCTACCGGATATGATTGAAAGAGAAGCAAAGAGCTTGTTGGAACTACGAGACGAATGAAGTACAGTGTCAGAGAAATCTAATGCCGAAAGATTGCATCATGGGGTTAATCAGTGGTCTCACATGTTTTTTTTTAGAAAACGAGAAATATTCAACCTAGTAATTGCCATTAGTTCCTGTTTTGTGGTGTATGTACCAGTAGCTCAGATTTCTATACACTAACCCATTGTCTTGAACAGCTCCTCTCGGGAGACTCGGCAGTCAGGCACACGCCAAGTCATTGTAGCGAAACAGATCATGTACGAGGGTTTTCGTTGCTTTTATCGGCAATGATTTGTAGCCTTGTCACTCACAGCAACACTAGCCCAATTATTTTAGGAGGACCTCGCAGCAGAGCCAGTACATGAAGAAGAAACGAGCCTGCATCGCAAGGCGTGGAAAGCTGCAGAAACATCACCAGCGACACCATGTGAGCTAGGCAATGCAGCAGACAAATCTGTTCAAGTACAACTACTTACCTGTCACGAAGCATCACAAGCAGATGTAAAGAAAATTCTTTCAACAAGCACTACGCAAACAGAGCCTCAAGCTGTTTCTTCAGGTAAGTGTCCGTATTCATTGTAATATTAGCAAAAAAAGCTAGCCACTGGAGCGTCTGTGAAATGGTAGTAAACAGTGGAGCTGTTAAGCAAGCGCCACTACTTGGCGAACGCAGATCATGGTGAAATTTGTGGTGTCGACAGTAGTAGTAGTAGTGCTTATTGTAGGAATGGTGCCTAATGGTGCGCAATAGTGAGCACGGCGCAGCGTCAGGGAAGAAAAGAAAGTGAGGAATCAAAGTAATAGCAGAAGAAAGATGGTAGAAACTTAGAAGGATAAGCAGTCGAGGTCTTGTTCATTTATGGGAGAGAGCAAAGGGGAAGTGATTGACCAGCAAGTTGCGGGCGCTTAACGGTAGGCAGCAATTCCAGTCACTCCCAGAAGCTCCAACAGGCTGGGAAGAGCCCGAAGGTTGGGAGGAGAAGGGAACAGGAAGTGGTTGGGAGTGGTTGCAGGGAGGCCCTGTAGGCCGTGGTGAGCCTGGAGGGTTCCTGCGTCAATGCTGAGCAATCGCAGAGAAGGTGTTCAAGTGTCTCAGAGTCACCGCAAGGTTCACAGGCTTGTGAGGGGAGCGGCCCTTGGCGTACAAGCGTGCCACTGTTCACCCGTGTGCAAACAAGGCATAGTGGCACGCTCCCACTTAGTGATGCCACCGTCAGGGAGAGGCTTCGCACCCTTGTCATTTGCTACTCTGGCATCTGGATAGGGGTTTGTGAGCAGCTGCTTCAACTGGTGCCTCGAAAGATCAGAGGCAACAACTGCTCGTGTGAGCAACACACTAGGGTGGTATTGCTTACACAAAGAAGGGAGTCAAAGTATTGCTGGTTTGTCTCTCTGTTGCATTCAACTGTGTGTGCTACGAATTTCACCATGAGCTGCTTGACCCGCTTTCTCACATATTTCTTTCCTTTCTCCTCACTATTACGTTAGTAATTCCTCACCTCACTTTCCTAATGCCTTGCTAAAATATGTGGTAGCCCTATTGATCCAGCGAGGAGTACAGGTCTGGGTACTCGCACTTTTCTATTTTCTGTAATGTGTGAGCCGGCTGGGAGTGCGTGTGCTGGTGCTTGGATGTGTGTCATCGAAAAAGTTGTGTCCTAGGTCATTCTGCAGATTTTCATTCCCCTTGTGGTAGTGTCAGCCAGCAAAAGGTCAACGGGTAAGTCTTGTGTTGTTCTAAGTTCTACAAGGAAAGGAAAACTGAGGTCTGAAAAACTGTGCATTACCAGACTTCAGGTGCTTACGGCTTTGTGCTCTTCCAGCAACATTGAATGTGTTATGTTTTGAGGGTTTTGATTCATGGATTATGGGACCAGGTTTAATGCAAATTGAATAGCGATGACATTGAATTGAATAGGAATTCTATTCAAATATATTTTAATAGCTTTTGAATCATAGCCATTTTCAAAAGTCTGCTGGAACTCCACTATGTCCCTTTCACTTTAAATCAATATTCACAAGCTTTCACCTAAACCTTAAGGTTACTTCTAGCAGTCTCAAAATTCCACAGTTGGGAAATCTAAGGGAAATACTTGTAAAGCACCGATCAGAGCCTTTGAAATATTTCCTGTAGATTGAAATTCAGCAGTGACCGCAGTGTCAGGTTAATACTTTGTCTCCTGCTTTTAAATAGAATTAAGATATAAAAAGCGCTAAACTTCATTGAACCGCACACCAGGACCACAGCTGAAAATGTAATGAAACTGATAAACGTGTCATCACAAGTGAGCCCTGGCCCTGAAAGCATGCGAACTTAGGTATTGAACGCTATATCTAAATGAATAATTTACGCAAAAACAACACCTGCATGTGTTGTTATTCATGAAGCTAGATGCAGCCGTAGCACCCCCGTTCAGTTACTACGAGGCGAAGACAGTCACTGATTAATGCGATGCAGCTTTGTTGCAGTAAAAACTGAGTAAAAGTAGAGCTTTCATATCAAACACCTTTGTTTGGTAATCAATGTAGCATTAGTAGTCTTGTAAAAACTTGGGCTGCGTTATCATTGGTAATTTAGTGAAAAAAAGAAAAAGGGTATGGCTTTCAACTCTTTCAAAGTTTCGTTAGTTTGGGGATTTTTCCATCGGTGCCGAATATTCGAAAACAATTTAGAAAATACTCAATATTTCAGGGAAGTGCTATTTGGATCGAGTGTGGAATAAAATGAAATGCATTCCAACTCTTCAATAAATTTGAATATTTGCACACCGCTGGTTACACCAGTTATAAATTGGCAACTGGTGACAAATTTCCAAAATGCGCAGTACTTCATGTAACTATATGGCAATCGGATATGGCCATATTTTCGAACAATCGTATATAAATGGTCGAAAACGGCACTGTCCACAAGTGGAAGGCATTTAGGCGCCACTCATGAATTAACATGCTTAAGCCTACGATATTGCTTTTCCTTTTTTTAATAATATTAGCATTTTGTATCTTAAGATAAGGGCTTGGTCTAACGACTAGCCTTGATTATTGCTCAGCTCAACACAGTCATCGCTGTAGTTGACGTATCAGTATTCAATAATGCAAACTCTCTCACTGCGCAGCATGGATACTTGGGGTAATAAATCTACTTTGTGCTTAGTACTGGCCCTGTAAATTGAGAACACCCTATGGGCACTACATGAAGAGGACGCGGCGGCACCCCTGTGGTGAAATGACAATTTTTGTAAAATGGCCTGGAACATCCGCAATATGATGTCCGAACATTATAAAAAAAAGTTTTCGGCACTTTGTTTGTGGGGTAACATTTTCCAAATGCTTAAGACAGCACAATAGAAGTCAGGCTTTTAATAGAAACAGATACCTTGCTGTTATTAAATAATCAATTAACAACTCAATCTGGTGTTTAATCAGGATATTATTTTAGAGTCTAGGGCACTCAAGCAGCAGGTGTGTAACAGCTGTGCCAATTCGATTCATTTTAATTTTGCTTCAAGCTGGCCCAAAACCATGAAATTTGTTGTGCTATGCTGTGCTAGAATAGCCGACCAGTCTCAAAATTTTCTCAGTACTGCTAATTTTATTAGTATATAGAGAGTGTGGTAATCTCCTGCAGTTTGCACATCATCATCCAATTCATGGATGACCATAACATACATGCAGACCATAACTCTAACTACTAGTTTGCTATACCCTAACATCACTGAAAAAGAAAAAAGGGCAATTATGCTCAAATTTCATGGCTTAATTCTATGATGTGTGCGACGCTTTCCAAGCCACTTTTGTCGCAATATACCGTTGTTATGCAGAAAAGCACACCCATTTATTTACAGGGGGCTAATGATAGCACATGTTGTGACAAGGCACCAAATTTTCTTCCTCAATTACTCATGCATACTCATGCCATATAATCAGTAAAATTATGACAACTGACATCTAAAAAATAACTGGTAATCATTCAGAGGGATGTGCAACATTTCTGTTGCCTTATGAAACAAACAAAAAATGTAAGCGAGTTTTTTTTCGCTACCCCTTTTTGCTTCAACTTTATGAACCTTCAGAATTTCAATATGACCAAATCGGTAGAAGGACAACAGCATACGCAGCACCTGTGAAATGTTTTGACAGGCTCTGCAAATGCTATTGTGGACTTCAACATTGTTAGCACTGGGGGTGGTTCAGCAGACTGCTTTAATAGAAGTAGCAGTGTTCATGCGTACTATGCACGAGTTAGTTGATGTTAAATGGTTTGTACATATATTTTTCTTTTGTGAAAGTAAATCTGATTGTTACATTGCTCCAAATGTACAGTTTCAGGCTAAAAACTACATATTTTGTTCTCGTCACCTGCTACAAATTGAGATTTTCATGCTCAAAAGCATTATTTCTCTGCTCATAAATAATGTCAGGAAATCTGCCAATATTATTGAAGGGAAAAGTATGTAACCACTGCATACTGCCAGTTCTGCCTTATGGGACTGAAATATGGGGATTAACAAAAAAAAAAAACCAAAGCAAAAGCTGATGACCACACAGCATGAAATGGAACTCAGAATGATAAGAATAATATTAAGTGATCGGAAGACGGTAGCGTGGTTAAATGGACTGACAGGTGTTGCAGACATTCTAGCAGGCCTCAGGCGAAGGAAATACACCTATGCTGATCACATAATGCGTAGAACAGACAACCGGTGGATAGTAAGAACAGTATCGTAACAAGGGATGGAAAATTTAGTCGGGGAAGGCAGCGAGTTAGATATAGTGATGAAATTAAGAAGTTCACAGTGAGTTAATGGAATCAGCTCGCATACAATAGGATAAAATGGAGATCATTGGGAGAAGCTCTTGTCCTGCAATGGACAAGCACAGGCTGAGAATGATGAAAGAGATGATAGAAGTTACGAAACTAAGATGATGCTTGTGTAGGGAACAATGCGAGATGATGTCGAAGCAGCAAGCAAGGCAAGCCACAGCTTTGGTGTTATACACGTGTGACCCGAGCTTGCACTTGCTTGGATTTTGGACTGCTGACGTTCCTTGGCCTTTCAGTTCATCTGTACGTGAATAAATCACGTGACATCTGGTGGAGGTGTGTGGACTCCTGTCTGCACCTGGAACTTCGCTCGAGCGTGTCTGGCGTCGTGAGGACTTGACTTGCTCGTCAAGTCCTCACGACGCCAGACACGCTCGTGAGCTTGCGCTTACCTGCCAGTCCTGCCGATCAGCAGCCGCTGCTTTCAAAAATCAAGGAGTCTGTCCGCGAAGAGGTAGCGCACCAGCTGTCACTGCTGCCACTGACACATGCGCCCACGCATGCTTTGGCTCCGAACCTCCAACACGCCATTCGGACCCAAGTCGCTGAGGCCCTCCCACCGATGCATCAGCAACCACCTGTCACTCCGACTCTCACGTACGTTGCTATCGTTGCTCGGCCTACGCAACAGCGTATGCCTCATGCTCAACCTGCCATGGCGCCCCATGTCGTGCCTACAACCCCAATTGTTGCGTCGTATCCCTTCGCGTGATCTTCAGCTTCGTTTTACCGTCACTCAGATGCTTGGAGGACGCCAGACAATAGGCCCATCTGTTGCACCTGTGGTATCGCTGGACATGTCGCTCGCCACTGTCGCCAAGCTCTTTTGACACCGTGATCAGGCGGTTGCTTGGGTAGCCCCTGACCGTCAACGACTTTACACGAACCATTGGTCACCATCTCCTCGACTACGCTCCCCGTCACCTATGTGTCGCCGACCTGCTGCGGAAGAGGGAAACTGATTGCTGCAGCTCCGGAGGCAACAGCTGCACACAACTCTAACTGCTCAAGGCCCCCATCTCTTTCGCCGCAAAACGTTATCAACGTCAAAGTTGAAAGGACCGCTGCACAAGTGCTTATTGACACAGGTACCGCCGTTTCCATATTGTGTGAGACCTCAAGCCGCAAGTTGAAAAAAGTGACGACGTCGCTTTCGGGCCTGATGCTCCTCACAGCCAACTCGCAGTGCATAGAACCTTCAGCTGTGTGCACTGCACGTGTCACTATCCAAGGTGAACTTTATGTCATTGAATTTTTGTGCTGGCATCATGCTCCCACGAAGTCATTTTTGGATGAGACTTCCTTTCACGTCACCAGGCCATCAAAAATTGCTCGCGTGCAGAAGTTGCCCTTACAGCGCTGCCAACTTCTCATTTCGGGATTCCTTTCCCAAAGCTTGCAAACTTGTCGTTGCTCCAGACATGGACATAGCACCGAGAACATCCACCCTTGTAGCCCCTGACCTGTGCGGCCGCCCCTGCCGGTACTGTTTTGTTTACTCTGTCTGACCTATTTCTCCGCCACCATAGCCTACACCTGCTCTTTGCCGTACTCACCGTGAAATCCGGTGCTACCAGCAATGCTTATTGCGAATTCAATATCGTTACCAGTCACCTTACATTGCAGAGAATGTTTGGGCAGCATATAAGACGTTGACCTCCTGCGCCCTCTGGAGTTTGCCGAAAGCCAACCGCACCTTCAGCTCAATGCCATGATGCCACCTGTGGCAATACTGCCTGCACCAGACTCATTCCACCCTTCTGTTGCCGTTGAAATCTCGCCGACACAACGACGCGAACTCTTGTCCTTTCTTCGAGAGTTCCGCTCTTCCTTCGATTGCGCACAATCATCTTTGGGTCACACAGCGAACATCACGCACCACATTGACACCAGTTCTCATGCTCCCTTACGCCAACGACAATATCGAGTTTCAGTGGGAGATCGGCGTATCATCAACGAACAACTCGATGGTATGCTCAGGCACGGTGTCATCCAGCCATCGCAGAGCCCTTGGTCGTCCCCTGTTGTACTTGTGCGCAAAAGGGATGGGTCTATCTGATTCTGTGTCGACTACCGCTAGCTCAATAAGATAACTCGGAAGGACATGTACTCGTCGTCACACATCAATGATGCTCCCAATTGCTTGCAAGTAGCAGAATATTTCTCCTTTTTGGATTAACGCTCAGGTTTTTGGCAAGTTCCAATGGCTGACCCTGACTGGTCCAAGACTGCATTTGTCGCACCTATTGGGTTGTACAAGCTTAATGTCATGCCGTTTGGACACTGCAACGCCCCAGCTACTTTAGAACAGATGATGGACCCCATCCTTCGCGGCTACAAGTGGAACACGTGCCTCTGCTACCTTGACGATATCGTTGTTTTTTCTCACGAATTCTCGACTCACCTTGTTTGTCTCCATGCTATTCCCACGTGTCTCACCTCTGCTGGCCGTCGACTTGACATCAAGAAGTGCCATTTTGCCGCATGCAAGCTCACTATACTGGGTCACGTCACCTGCAAGGGGTGTATTCTCCCGGATCCTGCGAAACTTCACGCCGTGGCCGACTATCTGAAGCCCAACTACATGAAGACGCTTGGAAGTTTTATTGGGCTGTGCTCGTACTTTCGTCGATTTGTGAGCGACTTCGCTTCCATTATAGCGCCTCTTACAAATCCACTGACAACCTCCAAAGGCATTTCTGCTTGGTCAAAAGAGTGTGACGAATCTTTTACCACGCATCGGCGGTTATTAACAACGCCTCCAATACTACGTCATTTTTACCCTGATGCGCCTACGGAGATCCACACCGACGCCAGCGGTGTGGGTCTTGGCGCAGTATTGGCTCAACGAAAACCAGAATACCAAGAATACGTTGTCACTTACGCGAGTCGAACCCTCAAGAAAGCTGAGTGCAATTATTCCGTCACTGAGAAAGAATGCCTCGCAATTATCTGTGCTTTGGCAAATTTCCGCCCATACCCTTATGGCCGTCCTTTCGAAGTCGTCACGGACCACCACGCTCTATGTTGGCTATCATCACTCTAAGATCTGTAGGGACGCCTTGGTTGTTGGGCACTTTGCCTACAGGAATACGACATTCGTGTTGTATACTGATCCGGCCGCAAGCACTTCGACGCTGATGTGCTATCCCGCTTATTGCTACCAGCTGACCCAACCTCCTCATCACCTTCAGCTGTCATGACACCAGTTGACTTCGCAGACATGGCATCGACGCAATGAAAACATGCTTGAATTTCCCAACTCCTTGCCTTCTGACTAATTTGTTGGCTCAGCCGGTCTCAAGAACTATCCGCCGTAAAGCCACACATTTCACTCTTCGAGACGACCTCCTCTATTGGCGGAAATACGCATCTGAAGGTCGGAAGTGGCTGTTAGTGATACCCAACCATATGCGCTCGAAAATCTGTACTGCTTTCCACAACGACCCTCAAAGCGCTCACGCTGGCGCTCTCAAAACGTACAACTGTCTGCTTCAGCGGTACTACTAGGGCGCCATGTACACATTTGTTCGCAAGTACATACATGCTTGTACTGTATCCCAGCGACGTAAAGTCCTACCTCAATGCCCGGCCGGTACACTTCAGCCTGTGCCTGTCCAGCACGCCCATTTGACCGCGTCGGTATCAACCTATACGAACCACTTCCCTCGTCGTCTTCTGGAAATAGGTGGATAATTGTCGGCGTGGACCTCCTCACACGTTACGCGAAGACAGCAGCACTACCTTTCAGCAACCACAAGAGAAGTTGCGTTTTTCATCTTGCACAACTTTGTTCTTCGCCACAGTGCTCCCCGCGAACTTTTGAGTGACAGGGTGCATGTTTTCCTGTCTGATGCCATTCAAGCCTTGCTCGCTCAGTGCAACATGGTTCATCGCATGACGACAGCATATCACCCGCAGACAAATGGCTTCGCAGAACGATTTATTCACACTCTCGGTGATGTGTTCACAATGTGCACAGCTTCATACCAGACCGATTGGGACACTGTCCTTCCATTCGTCACGTATGCGTATAATACCGCTACGCACACGACCACAGGGTTTTTCCCCTTTCTGTTGTACGGACATGAACCATCGTGCCCGCTGGACACTATCCTCCCCTACCTGTCTGACTCATCTGAGTACACCGCAATTTCTGATGTTGCCAGATACGCCAAAGATTGCAGACAATTGGCCCGTTCTTTGGCGATTGAGGACCAAAGCCACCAGAAGCTACGGCAATGCCGACTGACCTCTCCCTACTTTCACTACTGGTGCCCTTGTTTCGCTCTGGATTCCGCTGAGTACTCCTGGCCTTTCGTCGCAATTACTGGCGCGATACCACGGGCCTTACTGCATTTTTGCCCGTACATCGCCAGATTGAGTGTTTGACATTGTCTGATGATTTACGTCATCGTGGCAGAGAAATTGTACAAGTTAGTCACCTGAAGCCATATTATGACACCACTGTAGTGACTACCCTTAAGTCACCAGGATTGCTACGCTCTTCACCGGGGGCCAATGTAGGGAACAATGCGAGATAATGACGAAGCAGCAAGCAAGGAAAGCCACATCATTAGTGTTATACACGCACTACCTGAGCTTGCACCTACTTGGATTTCGGACTGCTGACGCTCCTCGGTCTGCTGACGTTCCTTAACCTTCCAGTTCGTCTGTACGTGAATAAATCATGTGACACATTGCACTCTCCACTGGTCAGTGAAGGATTGTACTACCAGCTCAATCACTGAAAAGCAGGGTGTTAACCAACTAGGAAAACCTAGAAAAGTCAGGGAATTTCTGAAAAACCTGGCCTGGTCATGGAAACTAACAGAAGTCTGTGCAGTTATCACAAAAATAGACATCATCATTGATCAAAGCTTAAAAATCCTCTCCTTTGGCTGCAACTACACTGAACAGCAAGAAGATGAACGTCAAGAGGGGAAAAAATAAAAATCAGTGCGTTAGTGTTGCGTCCTAGTGTGGATGCGAAAGGATACACCTACGAAATGAATGCAAAGGTTACTAATGTTTCGGCACCCGCTACGGGAGCCATGTTCACAATAATAGCCATAAGAAAGGTGCAGGGTATTTAAGTACACGTAAGTATGCGACGTAAGCACCGGGACCACATTGTTGGGAGTATCCCATCATTCCTGTTCACTGTAAGTACAGTTGTTTGTATGTGCTGGTATTCTAGGTGCAGGCAGATGCAAGCTTTTCTTTGGCCAGAACACCCACGCTTGACCAGTCACTTTGGTAGCTTGTATATTCCACGTGTTTAGCGAGGGAATATGAGGTCACGCGTTGTTTCCTCCTGACGTCATATTCGTGTTGTTTAACTTTTCTTTAAGTTAGTGGTTTCACCGATGTACTGGTTGTCATGGTTGTGGCAGCCTAAACGTAAAAAAAATCACAGCATATCCACAGAGTGCATGATGATGAGTGGGGCGAAGCGTCCGTCAGTCTGTCACGCTTCCGTTCGTCCTTTCGTTCTTGTTTCCGTCCGTCCATGCATCCATCTGTTCGTCGATCCGTCCGTCTGTGCATTCGTCTTTGCGTTAATTCGTTCGTTCGTCCATCCGTCAATTCATGTGTCCATCCATCTGTCTGTCTGTGTGTCCGTCCGTCCATGCATCTGTCGACCCATGCGTCCATCTAGTGAACCCTTGAAGCCATAGAGTTTCCTAAAATTAACTAGAGGGGACTCAGGCACTGCGATCATTCAGCGACCATAGGAACGATGGGTAGTACCCACATTTGCCTGGTGTTCGTACTTGCGGGCAACGAACCGTACTTGCGGTTTCATTTATGGCTGTGTTTCGGTTTTGTTTTGAAAGAAATATTCAACCCTTTTGAACTGCGTGACCTGATTTGGAAAGGTAAGTCTAAAAGAATAAAATGGTGAAGTGCGACCGCTCAACATTTGCTAATATTTGTTTCGCAAGAAAACAGCTTCAAGCCACACGAACACACATTGAGTCCAAAGCAGGCCAGAAGTATGAATATTAGACAAATGTGTATATTATCCATCATTCCCATGCTCGCTGAAGCGCCGTGCGTTGCCGCTGTCATATACACTAGCGCCAGAGTTCTCTCTAGTGTATATTAGGAAACTCTATGCTCCCAGCACCGTCATCTCACATCTTTTCATCATCTATTCATGATGAAGTACCGCCGTCTAGCAGACATTATAAGGACTAAACGAGAGGTGGCACGGCTGGACTAGAGGAGCGGCACGCGCGCACTCTCTTACGGCCTGTGCTTCGTGTCTAGTTCCCACCTTTCACCGCCGCTAGTTCATGGCACTGCGGCCCAGCCCTCGCTAAACCTTGCTGAAACCGAGGAGGTTGTGCCCAGCGAGTTTAACGTGGCAACCTTTTCTGGTCAGATAGTGCTCAAAGTGCGACCTTCTGTTACTAGTTTTTTTAGTAAGCATGAAATTCAAGGCAAATATTATTGGAGATTAAGTCACTGATACTCATCTCTGTAGGTTATTTCATCAGAAACAACTATCTTTTTATTTATGAATAATGTGCGTGGGTTTCCTCCTCAATTCAAGAGGGTGCGTGCGTGCCACTCCGCTAGTTCGGCCATGGAGGTGGCTACCTACTACTACGACTACTAGTGCTACATACATCGTGGACACACGACTCTTGGGACCGTGGAAATTTTCACTCTGCAACTTGTGCTTCACGTTATTTAAGGCGTTTCTTAGCTTCCATGTTGGTGCATTCACTATTTTGATGCCTGTTGCTTCCGCATATCGCACAGCATATCTGACTTTTGAACCACATTACTCACGTAGGTAAATTTGTGCATGTTTGTCTTGACCATGATTTCTACTTGGCTTGGAGGCCTTTTGGTTTGGATGAAACTCCCATTAGCTGAGGCTTATTGGGCTATTTAATGCCTTTTATTATTCTTATTACTATCATTATTATTATTGGTAAAGCAACAGCAAACGTCCTCAGCTTTGCACTTAATACTGGTAGCTCGCGTTTCAAGTGTAGAGTTGGGTAACTTTATCTAAATTTCTCGTTTCAGTTTCTTGAGATGGTATTATTAAATTTGTGATTAGTCATTAGCATTATGTCCATAGAAGAGTACACAAACGAAGGTAACCCGCCCGTATCTGTGATAAATCTGTGGAATCGAGGTAGCTGTTGCGACCAAACAGATTCCTTCTGGCCAGCACATATTCGAATGTCATCACTTTAGTTAAACGCTATCCCTAGCTTTCATTGCAGGCATCTAAGGACTTTGTTGAACTCTAAGCAGAGCCCAGAGAAATAAAACATCACCATGCATGTGCTCGTCATATAAAAAGAAAAAAAGCGAGAAAAGAGGAAATTTGAAGCAACACGAGCTTAATTTGGGCAATAAAACTGCAATACAACTAAAAAAAAGAGAGAAAATTATGCAGTGTGGTTCTATTCTTGCGGCATTATTAGTCATTTTCAATGCAAGGTCACAGAATACAGGAGTAATACACAGGTATTATTATTTTTTACTAAAAAGTATATATTAGAGGTGTACAATTTATGTGGGGATGCAAATATATAGTAAATACAGTAATCCAGGTCGTTTCAGGTCCAATCCACGTCCTAAATTGTGAAGTCAGTAAATACAGGTTGATCTAATTCAATTCACATCCTAAGTGGCCTGGGCTTAAACATTATAGTGAACTAGAATATACTCCAATTGCCGAACCAGCTGAGCGCAGGCGTCCCCCTTTTTTACACAGATGCCATGAGATGGTGCCACTTCCACATTTCCAAGCACCTTTGGCTGCGTTGTAGGACTATTGTGGGCTCCTTTTAACTCGTGTATTTGCATTCTGCCAAACAGCCAACTTGCTAACTCTCTGGCTCAGAGGTATCATTTTGACCAGATATGCATATTTTTTCATATTTACTGCACGTGTTCAGGACATTATGAGCACGTACGGTACATTTATTTACTTATTCTGTAGAATTGCCTCATTTTTTTACCACTTGCGGGTCTATTTCCAGTGCACATAGTTTTCCTAGCAGATGTAACGGTCATGGAATTTGCTTTAAGTTATCATGAAAAACCTGGAAAAGTCGGGGAATTTTTGAAAAATCAAATTGATAAACACCCTGAAAAGCCACTAGCAAATTCTCTCATAAAACGCTCCTCCAGATTATATGAATTATGGCAGTTGATTGTGTGCAAAGCGGTCCACAAATGGCAGCCTATGGCAGATTTTTTGCTGTGAGGCAATTTGTACTGCTTGGTGGATCGATGTTGCAATTTTGAAGTTCAGTAGTTGTGTGCACATTGTGGGCTTGTCAGACATGTTGACTATATTGGCATGCAAAGGGGAGAGCTTATTGGCTGATGTAACATTTGCACTTATATAAGAGCAGAGATCAAAGTTATAATGTGAACGGTTGGATTATGTGCATGTGATAACTAGCTTTTCTCGGTGTATTCGAGCAGCACTTGACTATAGATACTATAGATTATGTAATCAATGTTTATTCTATTGCTGCCGAAGCAAGCCACTATCGCAACCACAAGTTGTGTTACCCCGACGTGGCGTTTGTGTAAGGTCTTTTCCTCGGGAAGTTTGCAGCACTGACATGGCTTTGTAATAGAATAAATGGCTACCATGCAGAATGCCTCGGTTCTATTCTAGCTTGAGGATCATTCTTATTTTTTATCTTGTCATATTTTACTCAATTACATCATCAATGCCGGCTCTGAATTGTCGGCCTCACAAGTTTAATAATGCATTCACGTGAAGACTGCCTATCTGTTGTCGACGCCTGTTTGCTGGCTCATGCATTGAACCTTGGCTCCTACCCACTATAGGTGATTGGTCACAGAACAGGCAGATGATATAATGGGAAAATTTTGAATTGTATTGAGACAAAAGATAAAGTATAAATCTGTTGCCTGGAGTATATATGAAAGAAGTATCACTAGTCCATATAGGGTAAAGATAAAAATAAGACATCAATAACATGCCTATAATAGCAAATAACAAAGTGCCGAATAGTTTGAACCCTAACACATTAGCAAACGAAGCAGCCCAGGATAGTGCACAAATCTACATGAAAGCACATAATACATTCTTACCCGGAGTCGTGCACGTGTGATATTAGAAATGCCAGATCTTTTTGTGTACTATCTTTCCCTGGGTCATTCGCTATCGTGTTGTCGTTTTGGGCATATTTTCTCTCATTTACATAGTCTCACAAAAAATATATTTGCATGTTTTTTAAATAAAAGACCAGTCGGAAACCAGTGCTCATATTAGTTCATAGCCTCTTCGTCTCACTCAGCGCTGTATGCAAGTTTAATATGGAATACCAAGCTCGTACAGACACCCTCAGTCTCCTTTCATATCTTCGAGCACATGCCATGACCTTGAGCGTTTCCTTCTGCTGTTTTCTTCGAACAGTCTCCAAACTTTCAGTGGGCAGTGCAGCCATGTGGCGGCATCTTACGATGGCAGAGCTCTGCAGATCATGATGTTCAAATCAACTGAAAGGCCATGTGCGTCGTGTTTATTAGATCAACAATTTGGATTATGACATTGTTGGTCAGAAGAAGAGCAAGTGATTTTTAGCTGAGTTTAATAATTAGTAATAATTACCAGGCTGTGTGCTGCACTATTATAATTGGCTCACATGTTCTCAGGAGCCTTGATTACCAATTCATAGGACCTTCTGACAATGTTTAAGTGTTGCAGTGCCTATCATGCAGTTGCTGTTCATATACAGCACGATGGGAATTGTAAGAGCTTGGATGGCGCACCCTTGCCATAAATGTAGGTTTGGTTTGGGTGTGACAAGTTGGTCACCTACTTCACTCAGCTGCTCTGCAGTCGGTTCCATGCTGTATAGAAATAATAATTAACATTGCTTTTGTGTGCTCTCGATGGCATTGCAGGTTCCTCGACTTTCGTGTCCCTGGAGCAGTCTGCTTCATTGGCGTCTGTGCAAGATCGACTGCATTCCTGCCACAAGAAAGAGGGTCTCTTTTCCTGTGTCCACTGCAATGCATCGTTTGTGATGAAAGGACACCTCGTGAAGCACATGCTCATTCACACAGGAGAGGGCCCTTTCCCCTGTGGCCACTGCAATGCATCCTTTTCTCAGAAAGACCACCTTGTAAGCCATATGTGTGTACACACTGGAGAGCGCCCCTTTTCCTGCCTCCATTGCAATGCGTCCTTTTCAATGAAGGCCCACCTTGTTATGCATATGCGCACTCACACAGGTGAGCGTTCCTTCTCTTGTGTCCACTGCAATGCATCATTTCTAATGAAAGGCCAGCTCGTTAAGCACATGGCCATTCATCCAGGAGTGCGCCCTTTCAACTGTATCCACTGCAATGCATCTTTTTCCCAGAAATACCACCTTGTAAAACACATGCGCATGCACTCTGGAGAGTCTTTTTCCTGCATTCACTGCAATGCATCCTTTTCAATGAAAAGCAACCTTTCGATACACATGCGCACTCACACAGGAGAGCGTCCCTTCTCCTGTGTCCTCTGCAACGCATCCTTTTCTATGAAAAGCAACCTTGTGATACACATGCGGACTCACACAGGAGAGCGTCCCTTCTCCTGTGCCTACTGCAGTGCATCGTTTGGTTCAGAAAGGCAGCTTGTGGAACACTCTCGCATGCACACTAGAGAACGTCCCTTCTCCTGTTCTCACTGTGATGCATCTTTTTCACAAAAACGCCCCCTCACAGATCATATGTCTCTTCGTCATGCAAATACGATGCCCTAAATGTGAGGTGCCAAAAGGCTTCTGTTAAAGAAGTGTAAGGTGGGGCATGGAGTGTGGATTTGGTTAATTAGAACGACAGTGAAGGTGTAGTATTGGGTTAAAAAGTATGCTTACTTTGGCAACTCATGAGTGTGAATGAAGTGATTTCAGGCCAGAATCATTAGTGCTAACACAGTATTCCACAAATGTGCGTTTTTTCTCAGTCATAAGCACTACTAGAGTTGTGTTTTAACGCTATTGTCCACCAGATCTTGGTGGTGACTATCTGTTGGAAAAAATTATGAGCAGCCACAGCCACAGCCACTGGGAAGTGTAACCTACACCTACAAAACAGAAAGCAGGCCCTCTCAACACTTCACCATAGCTGTGCTCATTACAGGTCAATGTCAGTGCAGTGAAGCAAGGTGAGCAGGTGCAATACACAAGTGGCCTGTCCTTCTTTATGCTGCCTTTATAAGTGTTCATTACTACAATTAAATAAAAGGTGAAGATACCTTCCGCAAGTGAAAAGAGAAAACAAAAGCAAGTCTTATGCCGGAGAATGTTGAATAAAATATTGTTACGGCGTCGTGACGGGGTGAACGAAGGGAGGAGACTCCAGGTCGAAGAAGAAACTGTTTATTTGGGCCAAACTTATGGCCACGCAAAAAGAAAGTAAGACACTGGCACTGATAGCGGCAAACAGAGCGTTGGCTGTCGATCAACTCACAAGCGGCGAATCGTGTCAACATTTAAACCCTTGCCATCGAATATTCTAGCATTATTGCTAGCGGCGACGTAGGTTCCCGAATAATCTGTGACGTTCCCAAAGAGGGCGTAATCTTAACAAAACGATCTACTGAAGCCTCGAAGCTTCTCGAACATTGTAGGTGCGGTTTGTGCTGAATGTAGTGTAACGGGTTGATAACAAAACTTGAGGAAAGGAACGTGGCAATATGATAGTGAAGACATTTCGGCTATTTTGTGTTGTGATGGGGGTGTTCGCACATTGGTGGTATTCGCAACACTAGTGGCGTAGCTCACATTTACTCATCACAATTTTCATAGTGCTGTTAAAGCGATAGGCAAGTGCACCTCTGTTTCTGTGGAAAGGGGAAGTGCTAGGTGGCTATACCAGCATGTGCACCATTTTGACTGTGTATTGGTGCTCCATGTGACGATGATTGGAGAAGCTGGGCATTAATGGCTGTCCAACTTATCCTCAAGATAATCATCGGGAAGGGAGAAAGAAATGCAATAATATAAGGGTGTTCCATGTGAACATTGTATGTCTATTGAATGTGAACTTTGTATAAGTGACAGTCGTGCAGATTGCTATAGTTTTTTTTTTTCCTCTTGAAAAACTTTTGAAGGGGGGTCTTTGTGATGGCGCGTGCGAGTGGTGTGGGGACTGTAAATAAAATGGCTACGAAGATAACATGCGGCACCTGTGGTATGCGAGAGCTCGAGAGACATGTTTGTCTACTGAGCACTCCCCACGAGAACAAATGAAGAAACTGAGAGGCGGGACTGGGTGAGGAAGACACGTGAGAAGAAGGAGACTCTGTCTATGGCACAAAAGTAGTGGCATACTGAGTTACTGACACAAGGTCACTGCAGGCTTTCACCTGGATGCACATTCCTTGTCAAGATTCTCTTCATAGCCTGGTATTATAGCTACAACATGCAACCCAGGTGAAACCGGTGTGTCCAGGAAGGTGAAGGAGCTACATGTGAACTTTGGCTGGTGAACACCCGTAGGGCATTTGACCATTGCCCTCCATCACATTCAGTGGCTACTGTAACCACCCTTGCAGTGCATTGTGCACCGTTGTCACCCACACATGAGCCTCTGTACCTTTACATACAAAAGACTGCGATAGCATTCCGGGTCAAGTTGCACTTTATAGCAATGTGTAGACTTGTTTCCTCTATGTTGTGTGTACTGTCTTCCCTTGTGCTATTTTTTTTGTGTGCTGTAAATATATAATTGGTATTTTTGTAAATAAACGACCTCATTTCTTTTTATGACTATGATGTCATTGCTCTTTCTTTCACTTATGTGATGAGTCATAGTTTGCGACACTCGTATGACTTTCACCGGTGTGCTCAGTTCTTTGCAGCCGCCCCGTTGCGGTGGTCTAGTGGCTAAGGTACTCGGCTGCTGACCCGCAGGTCGCAAGATCGAATCCCGGCTGCGGCGGCTGCATTTCCGATAAAGGCGGAAATGTTATAGGCCCGTGTGCTCAGATTTGGGCGTACGTTAAAGAACCCAAATGGTCGAAATTTCCGGAGCCCTTCACTACGGCGTCTCTCATAATCATATGGTGGTTTTGGGACGTTAAACCCCACAAATCGACCAGTTCTTTCCAGCCGAAAAATGCAGGTGTGCGTGACAAGTCACACAATTTTCAGCCTTACATATAATTTTGTTTGTTATGTCAATGGGAACTCAACCTCGTCAACTCAACACTGGGTCCAGCGGTGTGTCTGTCTTCCTCTCCTGAGAATCTTCCGCAGGTTCTATCCAACTGCTTGGCAGGCATGTAAGGTCATTAGAGTGAGCCGCACATAAACCTTTATTCTCTTTGTTTGGAGCATAGCGAAGTGGCTATGAGCATGGTCATCGGCAGTATCTTCTTTTGGGGGGTAGGTGGTAACCACTGTTGCTTCGTGGATGGTGAGAGCACTGCTTGAGTGAAGGTGTGAGCTGGTGTGCCCCCTATGCCCCCTTTGCAACCCCCTGCTGACACCTGTGGGTATGTGCCCTGTATGTGATCAAACACCGCTGTTCACCTCCGGTTCACATAATACAAAAATAGCGGGCATGGCCCCCAGATAGCATAAAGGAGTGGGCGGCAAGAGACGGTCACGTCAGGAGGAGTGATGCAAGTGATTACAGCTTTTAGCCCAGGAGACCATCCAGAATGTAATGTTTTTTTTTATTCTGGGAAATAAAGAGACAGAAAGAAAGAAAGGACTAGAAAATGAATCGAGAGGGCAAAGTTTAGCAACACAAGGGAAAAGGAAGAGTATAATAGCATTGTATTGTGGAGACGAGGGGAGGAAGCTGGCTAGTTGGAGGTTGGATGCGTGCAGGTGTTGAAGCGGAGACGAGCAGCGGCACCTAGGACAGAGTCTGGCACGGGAGGGGCACTATGCAGCCGTGCCAAGCCAATGCCGAGCGTTGGTTACGTGACTTTAGTGATAATGTTCTCAACCTTCGCGCCGTTATGTCAGTGACCCTCACTGGTGTTTACAATGTTCAGTCGCTGCAAGCCAAGGATAACTTCGATGTCCCAGCTGACCTATTTGTCAGTCACGTTATTCATGCAGGGGTCCCCTTGCGTGCCATTTTTGATATATATCAACTAAATGAGACGCGAGAGTTACAAGAGCTTATTTTTGTTTTATTGCAATTTTTATGGACTGTCTCGGCTGGCTGCTTTTTGCCGTCACGCACAGTATATGTATGTATGTATATATATATATATATATATATATATATATATATATATATATATATATATATATATATATATATATATATATATATATACACACACACACACACACACACACACACACACACACACACATATAAAAACAGAAGAAAGAAAAAACCGCCCGCGCTCGGCACCCAGCTCGTGATGCGCCAATGCGCCCTTATCTAGCTCCCACACGTACTTTGCCCTGCGGATGGAAGCGGGAGGTCAGGCGCTTATTTTTCGGTGGGGAGAATCGTGTGCCTTGACCTTTCACCGGAACAATTGCGTTAGTTCTAGGCCACAAAGGTCACTTCACTCTCTGAGCAGGCCCCGTTTGTGAAAAGAGTGCGCTTTTCAAACAGAGCGAAGGAACCTCTGGGACGCTCTTTAGTTCGCACTCACATCTGTACCTGTGATTACGTTCCGTGCATCGTTTTTATTTAAACAGTGCATTAAGCGTTGAGCTGTAAACATTCTTTGTTAGCTCTCGTCTCGTGTGTGTTGTTTTTGTGCTTTATTTGTGCGTGAGCAGCACGCTGCACGTTTTGATCTGCTTGCCGTTTTCACCGTTACATTTTAGGCTATTGCTATCGCATTCATTGCTTCGCTCTTGCGGGGAAACTGTGACTTCTTTCGTACCACGACCACGTCCCGTCTCATATGAGCCATATAAGGTTAGGCTTAATGGGAAAACAGTAGTCAGGTGGGCAGAGGTGCGTTCTTGTATAATAAGTTGAACGCATGGAATAAAAGAAAAGATATGTAGAGCGCAAAAATGTTAGCACTGGCTAGCCATTTATTACGTACATATCTACTATAATTTTCTTGGTTATCTTTCTTCATCTTATTCCACTTTGTAGCACATTTACTCATCAAGCAGCAGCATAAGTGTGGACCCTGCGGTGACAATTAAGCTAGAAGGAAATAGACGAAATCCCAGTTTCACAATACAAAAGCCCGTTCTCTCTATGGCGAGTCTTAAAGGGGCGCAGTGTAGTGACATAGACTTCGTGGGGGGGGGGGGCAGGCCTGGAGTGCGGCAGGAAGCTGCAAAAAGAGGGGGAAAAATCGAGGGGGGGTCCTTATGAGATGACACGTCACCACCCCACTATGAAGGGGACACCACTAATCGTCATCATCATAAGGGGCACCTGCACCAGTGAAGGCCTTTTACATTGTGTCGGCTAACTACGGGGTGTCTCCAAATAAGACGTCCCGCGAATCTATGAACAGTGAACTTCTGCGGTTTGACTCATGCAGTAGAAGTTTCCTTGAATATGTGTTTCAATGGTAGCATTTTTCCAAAAATATTGCATGACTGTATCATCAGCACAAAAAAAAAAGTCAACTTGATATTTTTTTAACAGGCAGTTCGGAAGTAAAAATTCGTTGCATAAATGTGACCAGTAAAACATTTAAAAGCAAGGGATGTTCAAGAAATACTCCTACTTGTTTTGCGAAGGAGCCAAGTTTTGCTGGCCATTTCAGCGAATAAAATGTATCTTGAAGTATTCTATTTACTACGAAACTTCTGGACTGGATATGCAATTGCATCGCAATTTCAGCAATTGTCAATGCAACTGTTACAAAAAGCTTACACGAAAAAGCAGAGTGAACATACAAGCACTCATGACGTATCTGCTCGGTCATTTCATCGTACCCTGCTGTTTTTCTTTTTTTTTACATTTCCCTAACATGACCACTCACAAAATCATTCACAAAAAAAGAGAAGGAAACAATGAATATGTCTTATCAATGCAAACGCGTGCATAATATCAACAGAGAATTTCAGCCTTTCGTGAAGATATTTAACTAAGAATTCCTACGAATATGTCAATGCTGCAAAAAGAGATGTAAATTACATATTGTGTACGTATAAATAGTTGAATTTGTAGCCTACAACAGAGAACTGGGGATAGCAATCCAAGAACATTTTACAATTCAGTCTTCGCAGTGGTTGTATACACTCTGAGAATACAAAAATAAGAGAATTATTACAGTTTTTTGTGTACCTGTAATTCTGTATACATAAGAAAACTGTTAAAGTTTTTTCATATACTAGTCATCATATAAAAATAAATATAAAAACAGATGCACATGGCTGAAAAAATAGCAAACTTTGACAACAGACGACATTTTAGAGCGTATTCGTAAAAATGGTAGTCTTAGATTTCAACATGAAACGTATTTTCTCCAACTACTGTTAGATGAACGAACTCGTTGGCCACAAGATTCAGATCCACTTGTCTAACCTGCTCTTTGTGGCAGTGGAACAAGGTGGTATGGTTAAGTCTGGCCTGTACCATTGTTTAGCACAGGTAGGCTTTAACTCTCTGGAGACACGAGAAAGATCTTTCTAACAAACAGGAAGTCACAGGAATCGTCATGGAGATTTGTAGAAGCTTGACAACTTCTGTAAGGAGCACCCTCAAGGGTTCACTTGCTTTTGTCAAGAGAAAGTCGACCACATCTTGAAATGTGACAAGACTCGATGCACGTTGCTTTGCTATGTCAAGTAACATATTGCGGTGAAGCTGAAGATGCACAGTATTGAAATCTCCTTTGTAGCACTCGCATAGATATGTGTAGTCAGCATCGCCTGTTATGAACTGCTCGACTTGCTTCATGCGATACCACATTTCTGACGGAGACCGCGTGCGCAGTGATGCATGCAACATGTTAATAACTAGATAAAAACACTGCCGGTGCAGAGCTTCGGGGGAATTAAAGTAATGTGCGTGCTACCCTTATCCTACCCACGTGGTGCCTGCATTAGTCTTTTAGAAACTCTTCGGGTCCCGATGTCTATTTTACACGCTTTATCAGACACATCTGCCCAAAAACTGGAAAAGTCATTGCGTGGTTGACCGATGCTCTCTTCAACAGCCTTAACTAAATGCTATGCGTGGGTGAACTGTGGGCTTTTCTTTTGGAGAGCGAAATTGACACTTTCCAACCTTTTAAAGACAAGAAGCATGAGCCTCAGTAGAAAATAGGTGTCTAACTTTAGAAGCATTTTTGCATAAGCGCTTGCTTTGGCACCCGTGTCATTTTTCTCTTCCAAAGAAAGAGTAAAAAGGAATCTGGTTATTTTGGAATAGTTAGCCGAGACTGATCGGAGAGAGCACACCTTTAACGTCCACCCAGTTTTGCAAAACTGTTTGAGTGCAAGATTTTCCTCTTTCTGAAACTGCTAGAACCAGCTGATACGCTTTGGGGAAGTTCTAACAAAATTGACGAGGTCCGGAAACAAGCCAAGAAAATCCCGACAGACATCAAATTTCGTGCACAAATCTTGCAAAGACAGATTCAGTGTATGCGCAAGGCAGTGCACACACAAAGCTCTTTGTTCTATCTCTTGAACAAGGGCCTAAAGCCCACCGTTCTTGCCAGAAATATTTGCAGCCCCATCATAACACTGCCCACAGCAGCTCTCAATCCGAAGATTGAATCGACAAAGCACATATTTCAAAATAGAAAATAAAGAGTACGGGCTGCGGTGTCCGCAGTTGCATAAAGTCTAACGAATACCTCTTTCACTTCCAAGTTTTCCTTAGCATACCGAAAGCAGAAAGGTACTTGCTTTTGCGTAGTTATGTTTGAAGTTTTATTAGCAATAACCGCATAAAACCCTGCCTTGTGCACTTCTTTCATCAGGGAGCGAAGCATGTGGTGTGTTATTCACTCGAGCATCTCGTTCTGGATGTCACAGACGAGTTATTCTATTCTAGCCTGTTCTATTTAGCCATTCTGCTAGTCCCGGCACATCAGCTTCACGCAGCAGTGACAGTTGCTTCAAGTTCCCCTTGTCATCATCGTGTCCTCGCAGCCCCAGACCTTGGATAGCCAAAAAGCGAATGGATGACAATATAGCTGTCAGAGGTTTATGGTTTTCCTTCATTTGGTTTCGCTTAGACTCCAAGAGAGCAGCTGCCACATTCAGCCCCACGTTTAAAGCTGTCAGAGCTGTGGAAGCTGCGCAATGCAATGCCGAATTTTCGTCGCTTTTAAACCTTTGCAAAGCTTTTCTCCAGTTCTGGAAACCAGTTTCAACAAAAGCAATCAGCGAGTCCTTGTCTGGGGATGTAAGCGGTAGTGGAAGCTTTTTGTCAGTAGGCCGTACGCAGATGTCACAATACACATTACTGGTTGGTGCATTGTAGGAAAACCAGGTGTAGGTTGATTGCCAACTCTTTTGAAACCCTCATCTACCGTTGCCGTTAGTGGGCCTCGGCTGAATTTGTTCATGACGCCCATGAGTGCTTGGTTTTCCAGTTGTGGCACCCCAATTCTTCGAAGCTGATTCCAAAACCTTTTCTTCATTCGTAGCTAACAAACTCACAGACTTGGGTGTGTCGGCAGTAGCAGCACTTATGGCACCCAAAGTGTCTTTGGAGGGCGCAGAGGTTCTGCCATGGTGGGTTGGATAGTCATCGGTTGCATCGCAGAGGCTGGGAGGATTTCCGGGAAATTCAGCAGACAGTCGAGGTTGCTTTATGAGATACTTATCCATTCTGGCAGGCCAGGAACTGCAAGAAAATTAAAAGAATGGGTATTCTGGGCAGAAAGATTGAAGTAAATTTCCCTACAACGGTCAAATATATGCGATGACAATTCCCTGAGCACTGAAACATGCATTTTGTTGCACTTTAAGAAGGAATTGTCAAATCTCAAACACTTGAATGTCCGGCAGTTTTTTAACTGCATAAATTCACAGCCTGAATAGAGGAGTGATTTTGACGCCCCTCGTACTTTCTCCATTCAGGGACAAAAATAATGCACTAATTTGGGTTTCTAACGTTCTCTGCATTGCTCCAAGCATTAGATTCCCAAGTACACACATTGCAACTCTGCGTGCCTGTTGTAACCTCGACTGTATGGAAACCAAATACTTTTACTGGTGAGTTGAAACGAAAACTGCGGTGTTATGTCAATTCATGTTACAAGAAAGAAAATTTAACACAAAAACAGCACAACGTGGTTATAACATGGCAGAGAACAGATAGAAAATACACAAAACGTAGGCTAATTTTAGAAAAGCTTGAGCCAAAACAACCATATTGGAACATGCGAGTAATTTAAAAGCAATTAAAGGTATGCCTCCTGTGAATAAGCTAACATTTATTGTTGTTTATTAAATGTGACTCATCATGTAACAAAAAATAGGGACCAAACGATAATCAAATAGATTTTCATGGGTATTTTAAATAACTAAGTGACGCACTGCACGTGAACGCTCCGGGTCCGATGAACCGAACCATAGAATTCAGGTACAAGTCATTATTGCATCATGTAACCTGTTAAGCAGAACTTTGCCATCCTCGTTAGTTTATAACCGTATTTTGAATGTATTTGACGTGAGGTTAAAGTATCTCGACGCACGTGTTGAATGAATTGGCTTAACTTGAATAGTAAACGACTTCGAGAAGTTTATTGTCAACACGTAAAGAACCGTGCATTCAGAAATGAAAGTACTAGATGGTTTGCATACGTAATATCTTTATTCTAAAGCATTCGTACAAGGCTAGGACAAGAATGTAAAATCATGCAATTGCTCCAAAAAAGAAGTGCTGCTCCAAAGTGCAATATCTGCTAGTAACTGCTCCAAGCCTGCTCCGAAATGGTGTTGGCAAACTAAAGAGAATGAAGTTGAACCATGGGAACCATCTCTTGAGCCTAAGGGAAACCAAAAGCAAGCTGTATGCTATCATACTAGTATGCTACTCAGTGGCATAAATACAGAGAAAATCACAAGGGGTGACACATATCAGGCCACGCTGACCAATTCATATTCTTAATATGGGTTTTGTATTTTATTTATATAAGAATTTATACATTCTTTCAAATAGAACTAAAAAAAAGCTAGCGTCAGTTCCGAGCTCGAGCGATTGCATTGTTCTATTCAGTCTCTTCTTATTCACCTTTTTTCGATTTCCATAGTTTACATAGCTCAGGAGCATTTAACACAGCTATGCAGTAACAGATAAAAAGCCTTTTAAAAAGTTGATTGTGCTATACTTAACTAGCTATTAACTTAATCGTGTCACATACTAAAGCTAAATATCAAAGGGGACACTTATAAAGGCTGTCCTCCTTAGCTTGATCACAAGAAAAGTCCGGACTCCTTTGACCCCCCCCCCCCCCCCACGATTTATGCCAGTGATGCTACTATACGGCTTGTATACTAGCTGCATACTAGCATACGGCATGTGTAGTAATAAATATGAATACTTATTAGATGCTTAAGTGATGTTTCAGACTTCAGGAATCGTTGGGAACACGCATCTGCTCCAAATACACCAATAGCAACCCTTAGCTATAGCATTCTTTTCTGCTCCGAAGGCAGTTAAGTCTGCTCCAAAGCACCATTTTTTCTGCTCCAAAAAGCAAAATGTCGCTTCCATCATTGGATTAGCATGGTAGCCGTTTTGATTCTTGTGTATAGTTATATGCCACTTCATATATGTCCCTGGTGCAATGACCTAGTGACGAAGCCCCCAGGGAGAGTAATATCATTTCAGAGAGTTCAAGCCCATGTTTTCGGAAAGCTGGTGTTAGAAATATTTACCTTCCATTTCGATACCTGCGGCTTTTTGTCAAAAAGTGCTCTATAGTTTCTACCTGTGTACAATAGTAACGTCGAGGGAAGCAAAGCCAGGTCTGTGTAAATAAGAACTTAAAGGTGGAATCCTGCATGTTGTGTTTCAGAATGTGCACTAAGTCGTTATAATAGGCTTTTACACTTAAAGGATAAATCGATGTGAGGGTAATGTGTTCATTTGAGCTTGTCGCCGCTTCAATGTATTTAGGTAGAGCTTACCAATACACCACCTCTTCGAAAACTGGGCTTGATACTATCAGAACATGTTCTTCCTTCGTTCGAGGCCACTACTCCGGAGTACAGCCACAGGGGTGTTTTCTTTGCCCTTCAGGGCTACATCACTGCGACCAAAAAAGAATTTATAGCTAAATTTGGCGTGCATTACATATGCCATTACTAGTAATTGACACTTAAAATCAGAAAAAAAATTGATGTTTTCTTAGCCCTTCAGGACTATATCACTGCAACTAAAAGAATCTCTAGCTAAATTTGGCATGCATTACATATGTCATGACTAGTAATTGGCACGTAAAATCAGAAAATAATTGCAATTTTTTATGTAGTGGATTTAATAATTACATAATACAGAAATTTTGGCCAGAATTCACTTTCCACTCGGCCTGTCTCCTCCAAGGGTGTGTGTGATGTGCGGAGATCAGTAAGAAGAACCACCACCTTAGACTGGGACTTTGCGGCAGTGCGAAATTACCCTGAGTGTTTTTTTTTGTTTTTTAGCACCTTGTTTTGTAGTGAAATCTTTACATGCCGATCTATATTTGGATAGGTGCTTTCAGGGCTTAGCATCCTCTACTGCAGTGAAACTTTCTTTACAGGGACTTACATGTGGACGAATATAAATTTGTGATTATAAACGATTCACTCAGGCTTAAAGGGGCTCTAAAACACTTTTTTGAGTTACCATGGAATTAGTTCGCTCGAAAAGCGTATTGCCTCAAAAAATCAACGCCGCAAAATTTTTAAGAGTCTGTCTAGCATGAGTAGAGCTTCAAAGATTTCTCACACGCTGCAATCGCATTCTCTCTTCTCTCGTCTCGACGAAAGAGCTGGAAGTAGGCAGAGATGGGAGGGGCAAACGAAAATGTCACGCGCACCTCCTCACCTTGAACACTCTCCCCCTTTTCTTCTTCCAATGCGCGGGTTTTTAGTGTGATCGCACGTGCACACGTGGACAACAAGTGGCTTTTCTGGGTGATCTCTAACAACTGAGTGCGCCATGTTCAGATCAGTCAATGGCTGATAGATGGGCCTACTACGAGTAATTTTTGAGCTTATTCCGTGATTTGTCGAGAGAAGAGTAAGCAATTTTCAGCTGACTTTGATAATTTATTGTGAATTCTAGGCCTTGTGCTACGCTATATTACTTGGTTCGCGTGTTGTCGGGAGCCTCTACTACCGATCCGCAGTGTTTTCTGACCATGCTCAAAAAGTGTTGCAGGGTCCCTTTAACAAATAAACGTTTTGCCACGTATGCGGGTGGCATCCTCAGTATGCACTGGCTTCAAATGAGCGGAGTTTGCCCGGTCCACTGCTAGCCACGTATGCCTCTGTTGTCCGGTAGGGGGCCGTGGTTGGTGTTGCATGCAAATTTGTTGCGACAGATGAGCCAAAAGGTTCTACGATTTTTCTTTTCATCCACTTTTGTTACCGAGCCATCGTTGTTGCATTGTTGAAGTCAAAGGCATGCCCTGTCACCCAGCAGTGTTCAACGAGCTATGTATTGGAATACGTGGCATTGGTGGCTTTGTGTTCTCCTTTGTGTTCTTTGAGCCTCGCTGATCTTTTCCTGCCTGTTTCACTTATGTACGGGACGTCGGATCCCTCTCATTGTATTTTCTAAACAACCCACTTTGATCATTTTTAGGTGTGCAGCCTTTGGGTCCACAAATTATTTCGAATGTACTTCAAAATTTTCAATAATTTAAATTTGCATCGAAGCTAGTTCGAATATTATCAATTATCGTTAGAATATTTGAAGCCTTTGAATATTTGAACAAGCCTACTAGTAGCTACATTTTCAAAATTTCAAAGCTCTAATGAGTTCTTCGCGTGAATAACTTCAATTATCTCATTTGACATAGCTGCCCTACTTTACTAATCAAAAAGTTAATTTATTTAAATTAATCACTTTCTTAAATGATGTCTTTAGAGCCATCGTCCTGGTGCTGCGCAATTACCCACCAGATTTAAATAAAAGTTATCCACGTGGTGATGGAATTGCATTAAAAGAAAGGCCTGGGGTGCGGGCTCACTGCGGTGACCACCACCGGTAACGCACTCCCTCACCAGAGAAGGACTGGCCACCCTGGTGCAGTATCTGGCCGCTATCTTCCACACAGATATGTCAATTAACCCTCAGCCCTCAATTCACAGTGGCTGCGCAACTGACCATGACAGCGGTCAGATCTGCGATGCAGCACAGGGTGCTAGGAATCTTCGAGTCCGGACAGGCTGCCATTGGAACCTCAAATTGGCAACGTTTAATGCTAGAATCTCATCTATTGAGGCAAGTCCAGCTGTGATATTTGATGAACTAGATGGTGTTAAATTGGATATAATAAGGCTCAGTGAGTTTAGAACAAATGAGGCCTATACAGTGCTAGTGCTACAGAATGTGCATGTCCTTTGCTATCCTGGCTTAGCTGACAGAAGAGAATGGGGGTGAGGTGGTGTTCCTTATACACAAAAATATAGCTGGTAACATAGAGGAGTATTATAGCATCAATGAAAGGGTGTCAGATATTCTAATTAAATTTAATAAGAGATACAAGATGAAGGGGGGACGGGCCCACGTGCCTACATCCAGCCATGATGACGTATCAGGTGAGAGCTTCTATGAAGATGTAGAATCTGCAATGAGTAAGGTAAAAACACAGTATACTATACTGATGGGCGACTTCAATGTCAAGGTAGGGAAGAAGCAGGCTGGACACCAGTCAGAGGGGACCATGGCAGTGGCACTAGAAATGCCAGAGAGAAGTTATTAGTGGAATTTGCAGAACACTATACTTTATATATCTTGAATACTTTCTACCAAAAATGAGTAAACCGTAAGTGCACATGGAGGAAGGTGTTCTAATGACGAAAGGAGGAATGAAATAGACTTTATACTGAGTGCCCAACCAGACATCGTGCAGGATGTGGAAGTGCTTGGCAAAATACGACGCTGTGACCATAAAATAGTGAGGTCTCTAATTCGCCCAGGCTTGAAGAAGGAATGACAGAAACTGATAAACAAGAAGCCCATCAATGAGCTAGCACTGAGAGGGAAAGTACAGCAGTTCAGAGTCTCGCTTCAGAACAGATACTCAGCTCTTACCGAGAAAATCGGTGTTATGCATTGTTAAAATAAATCATAAGTTTACGAGTATTACGCAGTCTGCAGTGCAAGTACGAGGTATGGTATTTACAACACTAGCAAGCTGTCCCAGTATACAGAGAACCTCATTAAAAAACAACAAAGCATGAAAGCTTCAAACACAACAGACCAAATAAAACTGGCAGAGCTTTCGAAATCGATTAATAAGTGTAGGGTATTTGATTTAAGGTATCACATAGAGGGAATTGAATATGCTCTAAAGGAAGGAGGAAGCATCAAAGCAGTGAAGAGGAAACTTGGATTAGGCAAGAACCAGAAGTATCCACTGAGATACAAGGGAGGAAAAGTAGCTACCAATATGGATAGGATTGTTAAAGTAGTGGAAAAGTTTTGCAGAAATCTGTACAATAGCTGAGACAACCACGATCATAACATAAGAACTAGCAGTACCCCAGATGACCTCCCACCAGTAATGACAGAAGAAGTCAGAAAAGCCTTGGATGAAATGCAAAAAGGCCAAGCTGATGGTGAGGATCAGGTAACATCAGATCTGCTGAAAGACGCAGGACAGATTGTGGTAGAAAAACTGGCCACCCTCATTTGAAGTGTCTCCTGACGGGAAGGGTATCAAAATTTTGGAAGAATGCTAACATCATCTTGATGCATAAGAAAGGGGATGACAATGACTAGAAGATTTACAGGCCGATCAGCTTGCTGTTCGTTGTATTACAAACTATTTATGAAGGTAATTGCTAATATAATTAAGGCATTAGAATTTAATCAACCACAGAATCAAGCAGGATTTCATACAGGCTACTCAACAATCGACCATATTCAGACTATCAATCAGGTAATAGAGAGATTCTCAGAATACCCAACCCAATCACTATACACTAGAAATCGCTATACACTAGATAGATTACGAGAAGGCATTTCGTTAAAGATATAAGCAGTTATGCAGGCACTATGAAATCAGGGTGTCGACGAACCATATATAAATATCCTGAAAGAAATCTAGAGCGGATCAACTGCCACCATAGTGCTCCATAAAGAAAGCGACAGAATATCAATACATAAGAGCGTAAGACAAAGAGATATGATCTACCCAATGCTATTTACCGCGTGCCTACAGGAGGCTTTCAGAAGCCTAGATTGGAAGAGTTAGGGATACGAGAGTTAATGGAGAGTACCTTAGTAATTAATCTGCGCCTATAGCCGTTGTCTTTGCATTGCTAAGTAACTCAGGATACGAACTGCAATTCATGATTACTAAATGAGTCCAGGGGAGCACAAAGGTAGGTTTTAAAATTATTCTGCAGAAAATGAAAGTAATGTACAACAACCTCGAAAGAAAACAGCGCTTAGACATAGGCATGAAGCGGTATGAGCCTTTGGACAGAAGATGAAGAAGCACGAGAGCCGCGGCAGGAAAGAAAAAGGGAGGAAGTGAAAAATAAAGCAGATTAAGATGGACGCCAGTTCCATACTGAAGCTTTAATGCTGTTCCGTTATTTTAAGTAGGAACACTACATTATTTTGGCGCAGCCGACATCGAAGCCATCATGTGGGTGACGTTCTTCATAGACGAGACCTCCGAGGAGATCATCTTTTCGAAGTACCAAGTTCAAGACGAAGCAGCGGTAGACCTACCTCGTGAGCTCAGCTCGGAAGAACTCGTGAACCTGGTTGTGGAAAAGGCAGCCGTAGACACTACTGAACTACGACGGAAAGGTGCTGTGAAAGTGAACTTGCGTGTGGCAACCTTCAACGACCTAGTTCTTGAACCAGTACGTCGACAACACTCAGGATCACGATCTTCGACGGAAGAGGTGAGCCTCGTTTTAAAAGCTTTTCAGCTGCAACAGGAACAGATGGTTCAACAAAACCAAATAATGACATCTCTTATAAGCTCTCTGAATGCTGAGAGACCGACACCTAAATTCGTAGAACCTGATGCTTTCGACGGTGTGTCTTCAAATCCAGAAAGTTGGCTTGATTTCTACGAATATGCCGCTGGAAAAAACAAGTGGCTCTCTGATGAGGCTAAAATCACCAACATGCGCGTTTACTTGAGAGGTGTTGCGCGAAAGTGGTATGAAACATGCATTCTGGAAGACAGTGACGACTCTTGGAGCCAGTGGAGGAAAAAGTTTTTGACTGCATTCCGAAGCAATCCAGTAGAAAGATGGAACACGGCGCTTAATTTCAAGTCTGAGCAAAGTTGCCTTGTCGAGTACTTCTTTGAGAAACGCCGTCTTTTAAAGCTGGCGGAGCCTTTGCTTCCATCTACGGCCGTAGTTGCCTTAATAATGCATGCATTGCACACTAACGTGTTGAAGCAAGTGCAAATACTGTCACCAAAGACTCTAGATGACCTCCTCGCGTGTCTTCAGAACATACCATCAGCTTCGGAAACAAGCATAACCGCCGAGTCAAGCAGCTGTTTCAGTCGGAGTAAAGCGGACTGGTCAAGCCGCGCTCAGCGAGAACCGAGCCACCTCGCAACTCGCACAGATAACTTGCCCTGGCGTGTTCCAAGATGTCGAGTGAATAATATCGACACTGAAGCTCAGGAGTATTCGACAGAAAAAAAACTAATAAACGAGGGTGATCAGTCCCACCCGATGACTCCAAATGAGACTGTTTATTTAAGTTGCTCTAGCCTACTTCACATTCCCGTCAAAGTAGGAAACAAACATATGATGGCTCTGGTAGACAGCGGTGCTTCTGTGTCCATTATAAATGCCAAGCTGGTGGATGCAAATCGCTTGCATAGTGGAAGAATCCTACGAGTACAAGGCTATGATGGAAAAGTAACGTTGCATGATCAGTGGGCCTTTGTAAACATAGAGTTCCAGGGTCAGCAAATAGAGAGCGAAGTGTTGGTGATAGAGGGGGTAACGTACGACTTTTTGCTATCAAGACCAGATATAAAGAAACTAAAGATCAACGTGTACTGGGACGATGTGGTTCTAGTCGAAGGAGTAGCAAGGAACGAGACAAATCAGGGAAAACAAGATAATCTACGAGTTGTCAAGTGCGCGGAGGATATCGCAACGACCTACCCTGAACTTGTATGCATAGGAAGCTATCCTCAGGCGATGAAGTCCCACAAGGTTCCTTTCGAACTCGCTGACAAGACCGTCATCCGAAAAGCACCTTACAATATGTCAAGAGAGCGAAAGATGTGGCTCAAGAAAGAGTTGCAGGAGATGCTAGATGCTGATATCATACGACCTTCGGTATCACCCTTCGCTTCTCCCATAACGATCGCACCGAAAGAAGACGGAACCTTCAGATTATGCACCGACTACAGGGTTCTCAATCGTCAGACAGAACTCATACCATTTCCTATGCCGAAGATCGACACAATTATAGATGAGACCGGGGGTTGCCGACATTTTTCCCGCATCGATTTATGCAAAGGTTTCTGGCAGATCCCACTAACCGAAGAAACAAAAATGTACACCGCTTTTATCACGCCATTCGATCTCTACGAATACAACCGGCTTCCTTTCGGTTGGAAAAACTCGCCAGCGTGGTTCCAGAAGATCATGAACGACGTCCTAAAGCCATTCCTTGGTGTTTTTTGTAATGTGTACATAGACGACATTATAGTCTTCTCCAAAACAGAGGCTGAGCATCAGGACCATCTGTCTCAGGTGTTAAACGCCTTGAGCTTGGCACATCTCAAGGTTAATTTTAAGAAGAGTGCATTCTTTCAACAAAAAGTTGTGTTTCTTGGAAGAGTCTTCGATGGGAACACCAAAAGCACAAAACAAGAATCCGTCGAGAAGATCTCCCAGTTGAAGAAACCATATGACGTCCACTCACTGCGTGTGTTTTTGGGATTGGCAGGACATTTCCGATCTTTCATAAAGGACTTTGCTGTCAAAACTAGATGCCTCACGCGCTTAACGCAAAAAGAAGTTCCCTTTGAATGGAGTGACGAATGTGAGAGAGTCTACCGTGACTTGGTGCACAGAATTTCTTCTGACCCAGTTCTGCGTATACCAGACTTCACTTTACCCTTTGAATTGAACACTGACGCCTCACATTATGGGACTGGTGCAGTGTTGTATCAAAAATGTATTGAAGCATCTGGCCGAGAAAAGCGACACGTAGTAGGTTACTACAGTTACACTTTCAAGCCGTCTGAAACAAACTACACTACTACGGAAAAGGAAGCACTGGCGGTTCTGAAGGCCGTTGACTACTTCCGCACGTACCTGGAAGGTACGAAGTTCACTTTGTTCACCGATCACCAGGCACTCACTCATCTCTTGAATATGACCCAAACTAAAGGGCGTATCGCCAGATGGGTGAATTACTTGCAGCAATTTGACTTCACCATCTCGCACCGACCAGGACCGCTTTTAACCGATGCAGATGCTCTATCAAGATTGATGGTACAAAACAACACAGAAAAATCTGAAGAAATCAATGAAGTGAAGCTGTGGGAAGGCTCAGAACAACTGGTTTTTACTGAAGGTCGGTATCAAGTCCCACCAACTCTTGTTTCCAAAGTGCTTTACTTGTACCACGATAGCCCAGAATCTGGAGGACACGACGGCTTTTGGCGTACCTACAACAAGTTGGTCAAGAGGTTTACGTGGCCTCACATGAAGAAAGACGTCAGTCAGTACGTTCGTTCATGCCATGTGTGTCAAGTACACAAAGTCAAGTATAAACAGCCTACGGACACCATGATACTACCTTGCCACTCGAACGTGCCTTTTGAAGTAGTTCACCTGGATTTCGCCGAACTTAACAAGAAACGGGAAGGAGTCAGAAAAACGCAAGCTTTTCTGCTGGCCATAGATGAATGCACCAGGATGGTCGCGGCACGAGCAGGAAAAGAAGATGCAAATAGCGTCATAACCCTTCTCGAAAGAGACATGTTTAGAACTACGCGGACAATCGTATGCGATAACGGCCCCGCGTTCAAGAGTGAAAAGCTAGTAAGATGGGCTCGAGATCACAATGTATCGATCAAGTTCTGTGCGCCATACCATCCTGCGGCGAATGGGCTTGCAGAACGTGCCATACGGGACGTGAAACAATACATCAAGATGTACGATAGTTTTCCTGGGGGATGGAAATGTTCTTTAGAAGCAGCCGTAAAACATCATAACCGATCCTACACAAGTGGCTTGGGGTGCAGTCCACAGTACGCTTCTACAGGAGAGACCCCTATTCTGCAGGCAGACCGTGAGTTGGGACTCTTGGAAAACCTCAAGATTGTCGAGGAGAGGCAACAAAAATCACAGGAGGAGAGGTACCGAAAACGAATGAAAAAGAATTTCGACAAGAGGCATCGAGCAGACATGCCAAACATTCAAGTCACCGACCTCGTACTAGTGAGAAAAGGAATAAGAGATTCCAGTGCCAAATTTTATGGGCCTTACTCTGTGACCAAGACAGCCACCCAGAACGGAATTTTGAAGACTGTCTGGTACACTGGTGAACGTGGATCTGTTGAATGTGCTTCAATTGGGAATGTCTTCAAGTATTACCCCAGGAGGGGTAATTAAAAGAAAGCGGGAAGGGTGAAGCGGTATGAGCCTTTGGACAGAAGATGAAGAAGCACGAGAGCCGCGGCAGGAAAGAAAAAGGGAGGAAGTGAAAAATAAAGCAGATTAAGATGGACGCCAGTTCCATACTGAAGCTTTAATGCTGTTCCGTTATTTTAAGTAGGAACACTACAAGGCAGCAATGCACTTGAAGTTGTAAAAGAGTAGGTGTACTTAGGACAGGTTGTAATCGCGGCGCCCAACCACGAGAGTGAAGTAACTAGAAGAATAAGAATGGGGTGAAGCACATTCGGCAAGCATTCTCAAATGATGTATGGTAGATCACCACCAAGGGTGTAGCCAGGAGTGGCACACAGGACACATACATGCTGCTCCCTCCCCCCAATTTTTTTTTTACTGTGGCATAGAAAGCGAAAATGCCCTTTCCAAAATTAAGGTAGTGCCCTCCCCCCTCCCGGAAAAAATTTCTGGCTACGTGCATGATTGCCACTATAAGGTATGTAACAGCTGCATATATTACCGGTACTTACCTATGGAGGAGAAACCTGGAGGATTACAAAGAGGGTTCAACCTTAATTGAGGACGACGCAGCGAGCAATGGAAAGAAAAATGATAGGTGTAATCCTAAGAGACCATAGTCGAAGTCAAGTGGGCAGGGCACGTAGCGCAAAGGCAAGATAACTGTTGCTCATTAAGGATTGCAGACCGCATTCCAAAAGGAGGCAAATGGCTAAAGGGGGGACGGTAAGTGGGCAGATGAGATTAGTAAGTTTGTGGGTATAAAGTGGCAGCAGCAAGCACAGGACCAAGTTGACTGGTGGAGCGTGAGACTGGTAGAGGCCTTAGTCCTGCAGTGGGTGCAGTCAGGCTGATGATAAAATCAGAAAGAACCACTCCTTCAAAACGCAGCTATTAGAACTATGACTGACCTGCACTTTAACATGAATAATAATCTACAAACTGACTGCACATTTCTATATTTGACCAAAGCCTTTGACCATGTAGCTCATTTCTGCTTGATTTCGAAATCGCCCACACTTCATTTAGACTCAATAACGTTATCATGCATGGACACAACTTTCTTTCTAAATGCCAACAATTCATACATGTAAACAATTTTACTTCTAATCTTTCCTCAGTTATCTCAGCACACCGCAGGGCAATGTACTGTTCATTATTCTTTTTATTTTATACATATGATTCACCCAATAACATTTCTTCAAGCATGCAAACTTTCGCAGATGATGTATTTTATACCACTCGTTACATCTGTTACTGACCTTTTGGCACTCCAGTGTGATCTAAATCTTATTACGTATCGAGTGGTGAAACACATGGCTAATGACCCATAACGCATCAAAATGTAGTCACATTCAGCCGTAAACATGACAATTCCGATTACACATACCGCATTCAATATGGCTTACTATCACATGTGCATCATTACAAATATCTTGGTGTTAACCTTTCCTCGGATCTGTCATGGTCATTTCATATTTCATTGCTATATGCTCTAGCTAATATGCTTCAAAGTCCTTGGGTTACATACGGTGTAACCTCAGAAATTTGCCTGCTAATACTCTTAAACTAGCTTATCTCACCTTTGATCGCCCACACCATGATTTCGCATCCCCCATTTGGTCTCCATATCATAATAACGTGGTCACCACTCTATCATCCATTCAGGATAGGGCAGCGTGGTTCATATCACGAAATTATAGTTACTACAGCAGTGTCACATGAATTAAAACTGATCCTTGCCTACAGTTCATAGCAATGCACCCTGAGATAGACCTACTAACATTATTCCACAAGTATGTCCACTCGGACAGGTCATGTTCACTTCATCTCGATGTCCCATCTCGAACATCCAGAAGATTGCACAAAATTTGAGTTTTACACGCATATATGGTCTCACATTAACATTCAACTCATCAGCACTCCCACGCGCTGTTACAATATAGAGGAGGAGGAGGAAAAACTTTATTGGGCAAGTGAGTTTGGGTCCTTTACGGACCCTGGGCTACCGCACGGCCATCACATTGCGCGTATGTGTCCAGACCACGCAGGGCTAGGGCGCTGGCACCCCGGTTCATGCAGCGAAGCTGTGCGTCCAGGTCCTGCGACGCAAGGAGGGCCTCCCATTCCTCCCATGTGCTGATGGCGGGCCATGGTAGGTGTTCTGTGGGCGGGCGGTCCCTGCAAAGGAGAATGTGGTCTAGGGTGGCAGGCGACTCTCCACAGAGAGTGCACTCCGGAGAAATGGGGCGGAAGTGGGATAGGACGTGAGGAGTGGGAAGACTTCTCGCCTGAAGTCGCCTCCAGACGATTTGTTGCGAGTGAGAAAGACGGGGGCTGGGACAGGGGTAGAGGTGACGGGCAAGGCGTGCTTGTTGGGTGAGTTCAGAGAATGTGTGTGCCCGCTCTCTCGAGAAATCCCAGCTGGGGTCGCCGTTTGCCTGGATAATAAGTCCTCGGGCTATGTTATTGTCGGCCTCATTTCTGGGATTGCCAGAGTGAGCCGGCACCCACACGAGTTCTATAAGCCTATTGAAATTTACGATACACACTCTCAATGTTCGCCACACAAGAGGATGGACGCGGCCACGCGTAAAGTTAGTGATTCCAATACATCAATTCTTACAATATGGAATAACCTGCCAGACAAAATAGCTAATTGTCCTGACACGTATCACCACCGAGTAATTGCACATTTCCACTGCAGTCATTCATTGTACATACATAATTATTAAAAAGCTCTCTCTCTCTCTCTCTCTCTCTATATATATATATATATATATATATATATATATCTGTGTGTGTGTGTGTGTGGTGTGTGTGTGTGTTGTATCATTCTCATGTATACATCATGTATTTTTTCACTATAGACACCAGACTCTGGAGTTTTGTGGCGTCGTCGCAGTCTTGGGTATAGTGCAAAGCCCCGCTTCCTTGCACAGTTTTCTTTGCAATCAGGTGCAACTACAGCGTTCAAAACAACAGCTGAGCTAAATAATAGGTGTATTTGCGTATTGAACATTTAGAAAGGGATCTACTAATTTCTCTCCGTTAGTAGGATGCGTCATCGAACCTCCATGCTTGCTGGTTCACTCGCCAGAACGACGGCGAAAACAAGAGCAGACGCAACAACTCTGCGCCCTACGAAAAAAGACCCCAGTCGATGCAACCTGCTTTGGGAATTGCTACGGACGTAAGAACTTCAGTTTTACTGATTTCGACAGCTTTCGTGAAGCAGAATGGCGAGTTGCGAGCGTGATCAGAAAGCAAATTACTCACGTTTTCCACAGTCATTCGCATGAAAAAGTGTGATAATGTAGGTCTCCTGTTATTGTTTTGAGTAACTTTGACGAAGAACCGTGGTAACTTTGACAATGAAGCTTAGTCTCTGACCGTGGTGCCCGCCGTGCAGCAGTAGAAATGTAAATGACGCGCGCGATAAACATCGCACACGTGCGACCACCGATAATCTGAAGTTGCACAGCATTACGTGCGTAAGGCTTTGAAGGCTCCAAGTTCCGCATTTATCTAGGAAATGCGAACATGTACGTCATGCAGATAAATCGCGGAATGATTGCGATCACAATCGATTTTTTCTTGCCATTGGTCTTCGCGATTGCAGGAGCTATCTCGGAGGCTTCGGTTTTGGCCTTCGTTGTACTCCAAGAAAGTGGACAGGCAAATATCCCCATTTGCAGTACTATATGCAAACGGAAGACAACCGTCAACAAAACATTCTAGCATCCATAATAAAACAACTCAACGTGCAGGAAGCGAGAGATCGATGGAGAATGTAACTGCAAAGGCGAAAATCGCCAGGGCCATTTGTGCCGAATAAAGTAAACTTCGTACCACTGATCGTAAGATAAATTGCTCGTGTATGCACTTCATCGCTTTGGCATGCAGTGTTTGCCCAAGTTTAGCGTATTTAGGCGTTACAGAACGAACGTCTGAGTGTTTGCCTGTAACTCGTTGTTATACGATGCCCGCTTGCACTTAAAGTACTAGTTGCAGTGTGCCGAAATAATCAAAAAAATCTTTCGCGTTGTACCCGCAGTTCGTTTTCATGAGCTTCTTACATTTCTGAAGCGAAGTTGGATTGAAGGAAGAAGCTTGCCAGGTCCTCGATTTTGAGAAAATTGCGCCTCAAGACCATCGAAAGAGGAGGGCCTATGCACGTTTGCTTGCGGACGGCTCGCTTTGCACTACCCATTAATGGCCGGCGCGTCGATGGGGGCGCTAGTGGTGGCATTTTTCGCAGTGCTGCCTGGGCAGAGTTTCACGTCTATGCACTGTGTTTATGTACGTGTTATGTATGAAGTGTTGAATTTTTTTCTGTGTCATTTCCAAATGGTGTTTGAAATATAAATAAATAAAGGATTAAATAAATAAATAAATAATGATGATGGCGGGTGCATCAGTTGAAAGTCGGAGCTTGTCCATGTGACATGTCACATCTATTTTCCTGCATTCATGTTTTCTTCCGGCGCTGTGAAAAGTTTTTTTGACGGTTCAAACCTTGAGCTTGTACTCGCACTAAGTGTTGTAGACGGTACAGTGAGGTAGAATGCAAAAAAAAAACAATTAGTTTGCTGCACTCCCCTGCATGAACAAATTCCACCTGTTAGGGCTCTGTATCTTTGAAAAATACAGAAACCTTACCCGCGAAAGTCACCCAGGATGGATGGATTGATATGGCTGTACTGTACACTTTAGATCGGGTGGCAGCTAACGCCACCTAACCGTAATACTTTAGTGAACCACAAAGTAGATTTGTCTTACCTTTTTTTTCCCTTTAAATAGTGAAGTTGAGGACTGGAACTTTGCAGTGAAGGATTTAATTTTCACTCCTACCTTGATTTTAGCCACCAATCAGATAACCACCTTCTAGTTAATTCTACCCACTTAAGGTCGAATTTGCCCTCCCTGTATCTAAACCCCAGTGCTTTGAAAAACTCTTCGCAATCATCCTAAACTGTAGGATAAAGCCCTTTACAGAACATTATCAAGTGTTCGGCAGTTTCCTCCTCCTCTTCACACGCACTGCATACCGTGTGTATACCCCTTCGTATTTGGCCCGATACGTCTTGGATCACAATACTCCCGTCCTGGCCTGAAACAGTAGAGAAATACCCCAAGTATTATCATAGATTCTTTCCTTGGCGATTTCCTGCTTAAAAGTTCGATAGATCTCTAGTGTGGACTTCTGAATCATGCCAATTCTCCACATGTCGGTCTCCGTTTCCTTCACCTTCTTCTTAACCAATAGTTATTTTTGGCTTGGCCCCCGGCTATTTTCTAAGTATTTACCCGTCAATTTTCTGGTTCGCTTCCTCCATTCTGTATCGACATTCCTTATGTACAAGTAGCTGAAAACCTTCCTAGTCCAACGCTCCTCCCCCATTTCTCTCAGTCGCTTCTCAAATTTTATCTCGCTGCTGGCTTCCCTGCCCTCGAATGATGTCCATCCCATATCACCTTGTACTCCCTGATTTGGTGTATTCCCGTGAGCTCCTAAAGCAAGCCCACCTATTCCACGTTGCTTAATTTCTAATCTTGAACTTCTGATCTCATGCACAAGACCGCATTGCCGAACAACATCCAGGAACCATGACCCCTTTCCATATTCCTCTTGCAACATCATAGCTATTGTAATTCCACAGTGCCCTATTTTTCATCACTGCTGCATTCCTGTTACCTTTAGTCGTCACGTGTTTTCGTGTTACCTTAGGTACTCGGTCTTATTGCGTATCCATACGCCCAGATGTTTGTATTTATCTGTTATCTCTAGCGTGACCTCCTGTATTCTAAGCTCACTACCTTTGTTATCATTAAAAATCATGACTGCTGATTTTTCCTTTCTGAATCTAAAATCTAACCTATCTGCCTCATTACCGCAGATGTCCACCAATCTCTGCAAATATTCCTTGTTGTCGGCCATTAGCACTATATCATCTGCGTACATTAATGCTGGTAGTGCCTGATTAATGAGTTTTCCTTGTTTGATTAAAGAGAGGTTGAAGCCAAGTCCACTTCCCTCTAATTTGGTCTCTAATCTTTGTAGCTACATCATGAATAACAAGGGTGACAGAGGACACCCCTGCCTAAATCCCCGTTTCACCTCTGTAGGCTTGGATACCTGTTTTTCCCACTTTATAACTACCTTGTTACTTTTATAGATTTCCTTTAAAAGATTAATCGATGGCAGCAAGATTTGTTCTGGGAAAATATGGCCGAACTGAAAGCTCCCGTTGTATGAAAAGAGAACTTAATTGGCAATACTTACAAGATCGAAGACGTAATCTAAGATTAAAACTATTTTATTCGATATATAACAATGAAACGGGCATTAATGCTTCAGATTATTTAAAAAAAGCGTATTATCAATCCTCCCGTCATGATCACAAATTTAAAGTACGGCCATACAACCCCAGAACGGATCTTTTTAAGCATTCTTTTTTTCCGCAATCCATTGTTGAATGGAACACGTTACCAGCCGATGTAGTTGGCCGCAAGACTGCGGATTCATTTTATGAGGCTCTGTGCCCCCCGCAATAATGCCTAAGTGGCGCTGCGGGTTTTGTTTCAAATAAAAAAAAAAAATGACTCCATCTTCCACAACCAGTGTGTCTATTATTCCCCACAAGTCCTTTTGAACCACGCTATTGTACGCTCTCTTGATATCCAAAAATGTTAGCCACAGGGGCCCGAGTTCTTTTTCTGCTATTTCGATGCACTGCATCAGTGAGAACAGACTGTCTTCCAACCTCCTGCGTTTCCGAAACCCATTCTGCAGTTCCCCCAGCACCCCCTCATCCCCTATTCATGCCTGTAGCCTTTCCTTTATAATCTGCATCGCCAGCCTGTAGACCACTGATGTCACTGTTATAGTAACGTAGTTGTTTATGTCATCTTTGTTTCCCTTTCCTTTATAGATCATGCTCATCCCGCTAAGTTTCCATTTATCGGGAACTTCTCCATCGATTATTATTTTGCTCACTGCCCCTCTCAAAGCCTGCTTAGACTTCAGACCTAATGCCTTTATCAGTATAATTAGAATGCCATCTGGGCCTGTTGATGTACTACTTGGAACCCTCTTCTCAACCCTTTCCCTCTCTCATGAAAATGAAGCCATTGCGCCACTTGATCCATCCTTGTCTATTGTGGTGCATAAGGCACTTCTTTGTTGAAATTTTTCTGTCACCCTTGTTCTTATATATTGAATAGCTTCGTCCCCTTCTAGCCTAGCACCTTTAGCTGTAGTTATAAACCTCTGCTTCAGGCTTGTTTCATTCTTTAGGTAGTTTATATGGTTCCAAAATTTCGCAGCTGCCTTTCTATCTTTTTTTTATGCACTTCTGCCAGCCACTGAGCTCCCTTTCTTCTAATCTTTTCATTCATCAGAAGGGATGCATCTCTTCTACAGCTTAGAAGGATTTCCCACTTTCTTTCAACAACATATGTCACTTCACCCCGCCGCTTAGCATGTCTGTGTTCCCTAGAGGCTTCCTGACGTTTTGCTATGGCTCTCTTAACTTCCTCATCCCACCAACT